>NC_041399.2:70671042-70971042 GCF_900747795.2 Erpetoichthys calabaricus | reverse complement strand
GCGAAGATGTGTGTCCCTTTTGGATTGTTTTCGTCTCAGCTCTCATCCATCTTGTCTCTTGCTGTATGCTTTTTATTTTGATAATTCTGTGGTTAAGTGAACTTTTCTATTGGTTGGAGTATGCAAGCACTCTAATCCAGTACTTTAGCAACATATGGAAAATGTTTAAGTAGAGAACACTAATTTGATGTATACGTAAAGTACTTTATAAAAGAGATTGATGTGAAAGGTGCTGCATACAATCAAGACATATTTAGATCATAATTTGAATATGTTGATATATTAATTTGGAATACAACATAAGGTAGGGGTTTTGGAGAGACACATAATGCATAGTCAATCCTTCTTTATCTGACGGATTCAAAGTTGTCTGTAAAAGCCTATGGAAGTTTTAAGACTCCACGACTGAACCTTCTTGAAAAAAAAAATCAGAACCATTCAGTTTGGTAAACAGAACCGAAACCCCATAATCAGATTAGATAATTAACTACCAAAATACTCAGGAAGAACTCCAAAGCTGGTGATTCAAGCAACCAGCCACAACACACGTACACGCACAAATAGACTTGCTTTACTATTATTTTTCTGGTTTCATATTAATTAATGTCAGAGGAGTGAGTCATGTGAAATTCAGTAATGTCTCCATAATATGCAAAAATTCCAGGAAATTTAATTTTCTTTCTTTCTTTTTTTTTTAACTCTACACTGTGCCTACTAATTAATCTGAATCATGGATAATCAGACTGCTTAAATTACAGTATTATGAAACAACGCACTTTTAACCTTAAATACTCATTTTTTCAGTCACTTGGGGACATTAACACAAAATTATGCATTCATATTGAAACATCTGCTTTTTTGAGTAGGTTAAAATAATCAAAAATCAGGACAGATAATATTTAAAGGGATCTTTTAAGCAAGAATTTTTAAAGTGCAAAACAACCACTTTAAGAAAAAATAAATAAAAAATAAAAAGATCATCATAAAACTGAAAAGATTTCTTCCATTTAAATTGCAAAAAAGATCTAGCACACTGCCATGAAATGGGCTACAGAAGTAGTTTTCGTGCTCAGTCTAAATATTTCTATGGAATTCATAAATATCTGTATTCTTTTTCCACAGCTTTAAAAACTTCGGTTTCTTTACCATTTTCTTTTTAATTTACCCTCACATGTATAGTTTGTTCCTTTGATTGTATCTAAATATGGTAATTAACAATATTCTGTGCAGACACTGGAGCAAACAACACTGAAGGCTGAAGGGGAGCATTAACTTTGCTGCCATATTCGTTTTAAAGAACTTCTTTTACAAATGACCAGACAAGTGAATATGATACTCTTGTTATTGCTGTCCTTTGGATACAATTAACGGAACAAACGTTAGAGAAAATGTTGAATTAAAAAGAAAATGGCAAATGAAATGTAAGAATTTCAAATCTGGGCATAAAAATACATATATTTCTTAATTTCTTGGAATAAGAGATAAAAAGGTGGGTCACTAAACAATGAGAGAAAAAATAATAATGATGTATTGATTATAAAATTGGTTGGAATAAAAACCCACAGCCACAAGGGTCTCCAATGATTGCACCTGGGAAAATACTCGACTAACGCACATCACAATGAATTAAATGATTGCCTGCAGCTTGCAAAACAAGGAAAAACAATTGGTTAATACAGTTTAGGATTGGGGTGAAACATCAGGAGTAATGCAGAAGCCTACTCAGGACAGGTGCTTAGTGGCAAGACCCATGTACAGTATGCAATACATACAACACATTCACTAACACTAACTCAATGAGAGTCAGCAATTATCTTTGTTCCTCTTTCGCATGCCTCTAGCTAAATGGACTCCACAACGGTTTCCTATTTGTCCTCACATATTGGTAGTCCTTAAGAGCAGACATTAAGTGTGTTTATAATCTCTTCCAATAATAAGTTTAAGCCAACATGTTTTTGGCTTGCACTTCTGTTAAATGCTTTAACTCACAATGTGCAACACGCTCTACCAGTTGCAGCTGCTGCTTAAATGTTTTTAGTAAATACCGTATGAGCTTTGGGATGTCAGAGCGTGTGGGTCTGATTGCTGGCACTGGACCCATCTACATGTTTTGTAATAGAGGCACATAGCAGAAATCAATAGTGATTTTATCAGTGTTGAAAAACTAAAAGACAACAAATAAACTGAAACTCTGGATGAATGCATTTAGTGAGTCTGAGCTGACCTAATGAGATTGCTTTGCTATTCTGGTGCAATCGTAGAAAAATATTAACAAATACCGTGCTGTGTAAAGGAGACCTTATAGGAACTTTGCCCTAGACAAAAACTGCAGTTGTTCTTTTGAGTATTCATCCATGATCCTATTTCAAAACAGTGTAATTTGATAGCATGGGTCTTAATCAGTCAATCTCAGTTTCAGGTTAAATAGCATATGTAATAAATAGAAGACTATCCTAAATCTCTATAAAACAACAGAGGTGCAATTTAAATAGTTGTTATAGCAGAGGCAGGGTAAGTGAGCAGATCAGGGTCACACATCAAGATCTGAACAGGCAACGCAACAGTTTACTACCCAAATCCAAATTCTAAAGGATAGCACTGCTTTTATCTTTAAGCATTCAAAATGAAATATAGTGTAAATGAGTGACATATTATTATTCCCATAAATTTGGGTACACAGGGGTAAGTATGAGCATGCAATGACTCTAAGACTTACTTATGTGCCTATAAAATACAAAGTTGACTGTAATTTATTCTAAAGTAACAGTTGAAGCAACCCGGAGCAGATACAAGTCATCAGGAGCGCATCCAAGTTCTTCAGATTGTCTTTGAAATAAAGAAGATATGTAATGGACAAATGGTCATGCAAAACTTTTAACACTGGGAGAGCAAATACTGCAAATCAAAGCACAAGTTATTCAACAGACTCTTCAAACAATTAAGACTGTTTAATTATAATATAAAGACATTGTACAAAAGATTTATCGGGGTGGAGTGTTGTGATGTGAGATTTTGCATACAAGTTGATAAATATTTTGTATGTCTTTATTTGTAACTTAGACAAAGTAATGTAATATTACTGTTACATTAGTGAAAAACATTCATGTTTACAACCAGGAATGAGTCTCTTTGAATTTTACGGCAGGATTTGGGGGAAGTGCCTGAAACAAGTTTTGGTAAATGTTTCTCTGAAGTCTCTCAACTCCCACACAAAGCCAGGCTGCCTAACTGCCAAGCTTTACCTTAACATATGGTTTTGGGGGATGGCAGTTGTTAAGATGTTCTTTGCCCCATTGGTCTTAAGCATGGCTATTTGGAATTGGCTTGTATCAAAAGCCTTTAAGTACCATGACACCCTATTGGCTGTAGGGTTGGACAGAAAACCCATAAATTTTCTTGCTTTATGTCACCCTCTCTCACTCTTACCAAACTGATGAATGACCATCACACCATGAACTGAAAAGAACAACAGAATGAAAAGCACAGCTCAGCAGCCATATTGAGACAGGCATGCAGCCTGTTCTGAAGAAAGCTGACCTCAAATGACGCCTTAACTAGATACATTTTAAGTAACTAACAAGTCTGTGTACCGCCTGAAACTACACTTCACCATTTATCAGGTTGTATGGTTGCTAATATTCAAATGTACTTTGCATATTGTTATTATTTATGAATATTATCAATAATACATTGTTTAAATTGTAATTTAACTCCTGCTTGTCTTTTACTACACCTAATTGCCTGAGGCTATACATGTAGAAGGGAAGGTGGGGAGAAGTTATATACTATAATACCTTATAAACAGTGGTAAGTCTGTGAGATTTGAGGCATTCTGACAAAGGCTACATATTAATAATACAATAGGGGAAAGTAGAGCAAAATATTACCCTACCAAGACAACACACCAGTGAAGCCCATTCCTTTTTGAAATATTGGGGAATCAAAACCTAACCAAGCAGTGGTGGACACACGAGAGGAACTGGCATATAATGGGATGTCAGCCCAAAGCAGATCACATACAGACATACTAGAGATAAGTGGAGTAGCCTATGCAACTGGAATTCATGTTGAAAATCCAGATTAAACTTGGCAGAAAGAGATACCTAAGACATCCATTTCAGAAAGAGGCCCTGCAACATTAGTATATCTTTAAAAAACAAATATAAATGAATTAATAAATAAAAATATAATTTTTCTAACTAGAATTTTTGTATTATATTTACTGGAGCAGGCAGCAAAATAGAGAAGTGTGTCTCAACCTCTCTCCTGCCCAGCACTTCCACTCTTGATCACAATTGACTGAGCAACCAAAGCGAAATTGGCCAATCAGAAAAAAGCCACAGTGACCAATCAGATTACTCAGAGGGACTGGACACACTCTCACACACAAACAATAGAGTTTTATTATATAGTAGATTCTTACCTTTTACTTTTGCTATTATGCCATAACGGCCTGTGAGAAAGTACCTTGCTTCACATTATCATCTCCTGGTTATCTTCCATGCTCACAATAATCCTTTGATAATAGCATGTCATTTCAAATAAAAGGAACCAGTAGCTGAATTAAACTAGAAAGGGTCTAAACCAGAAGATCAATAAACAGAGAATCAAAACCAAATTCTGAAACAAAAAAATTGGATTCAGAGAAAGCCTATCCAGAAGTCAAAATTCTGAAAGATTCTTTGCTAAATGTATATGAAAGTCTTTTCGAGAATAACCATAATCATGGCGTTCGCATGACATGCAATGTTAGTTTATAAAATGTCACATGTGTGATGTTATGCAGCAAAACTTCCACAAACCATGCCTCCCGCAACAGAGCATTGCACCATGGCAATTGAGCAACAAAGTTGCTCCACCAAAACACAATAAAATCATCATTACTCTATGAGAAATATAAGGAGAAATGAACTAGAACATCAGGTTCTCTGTATGCCAAAACCAACAGAAAACTATATCTAATGTTCACAAAAAAATGATGACAGACTAAATTTACAAGGCTACCTAAATTGTAACACGAACTGAGAGAAAGAGAGAGAGAGAAAGAGACAGAAGGAAAGAGCCCCAACTGCTATAGTAACATTTATCTTTCCAAAATTTATCTTGAGGTTTTCCCAGCAGTGCTTTTTGTGGGCTGCACTAAATGATTATTTAAAACAGCAATTCTCAACATTTTTCTCCTTGTGAACCCCTTCAAAAAACCTGAATAAATTGGCGAACCCCCTGTGTAGTCATTACGATATACTACAGGTTTATCCTTGTACTTTGGATGTTTTGTTTCAATGTGTCTACGAAGAAGTGATGGTTTTAAACTGCTGTTGGCCAGGACTTCATTACAAATTACACAAAGCAGTTTAGGTTCTGAGTCATCCCCGGTAAAATACAAACCCATTCGTAAATAGTCGCTGTCATATTTTTGTTTCTTCTCTTTTGTCTTACTATGTTCGCCAATTTTTTCCTTGCTTTCAGTCTGGAGAGATAGTAGCTCACTACAACTTTCAGTATCATCACCCTGTGTTGGTACCAAATCAGGGACTGAAGTAGAAGAAGAAGCAATTGATTGCTCATCCAGCTTTTTGTCAGACTTGATAAAACTACCCGTTTTTAACCATCAATCCATAATAAAATTACGGAGTAATAATTATTCAATTTCACGTTTGACGTGCGCATGTTTAAATAAAAAGTCTTTATCGTAACATATTTACACGCACACTATGCAGTACCAATTTATTTTATTAAAATCACTCGTGGTTCTTAAGCGCATCGTACGATCCAATTCGACTGTACTCTCCCTTGCCTGATCGCGGCATTTTTATATCAGCAGACGTTATTCTCGTTCTTTCAAGCGCATTTGGGGTTCTCGGTTTGCTGAATTGGAAGTTTCTGGATCATATGAGAATGTACACGCATCGCCAGCAGCGTAGCGTCTCATCATGTTACAGATTGTTACCTGTTGCGACTCGACAATTTATGGAATCTTCTGTCGCAATGTGTAAGTGACTGAGGTAATATTCATGAATTTGACATTTAATTGATTTATTGACCCATTTTTATTATTGTATTATTAATAGTATTGTGAATATATATGCCTACATTTAATATTTTGTTATATTTTTTACATTTGAGATTTAAAATTCCGCCATTACAATATTTTTTTGGCGAACCCCTTTTATAAAGCACACGAACCCCCACCAGTTGGGAATCACTGATTTAAAACAAGTATAAAATAATTTCTTGTGCCCTTATTTCCTTTTTGTTATTGTTATTTTGCTGATGTTGTGGCTTTAAGATGGTACTATAAGCAGCATTATCTTCCCACAATGTATTTCCCAACACTGAACCTGGTCCTCCATAAAGCTAATGCTCCCTGCTGACCAGCTACACCTGGACATGAGAAGAAATAGACACCAAAGAGCTTGTAGGACTTTGGTATCAGAAGGTACAAAAACAACAGTACACCAATGCATGATTATAATGCATTTATGACTCCAACATGTGCCATATATTGTACGATTTTAAAAGGAGGAGAGAGAACACTTAGCCAGATTCACAGGTTTATTTGTTTGTTTGTTTATTTTTTGTTACTGTAGGGGCATTGTAAATCGGAATTTATGTTTACCCTCCTATTTTGCCAAATTAACAAATCTTCTGTTTAACATTTTTAGACACAATTAATAAATCTTTTTTTATTGTAGTGGCTGATACATTGGACTTAAAATACAAAGTTTCTGGTTGAATCCCTGCCACTAAGTCACTTTGTGACCCTGAGCACATGCAAGGCACTTAACCTGCACCATTTCTGAAAACACATCTATAAGCAATCCTATATACAATATCCAGATAATACAAGTTGCCTCTGATAAAGGCATTAAATAAGACAAATAATATATAATTTAACTAGATATGTATGTACATATTGCATGATTATGTACTTTTTTGCACTTCTAAATCTGTGTAAGTACCTTAAATCTGTTAATAATTTTTAAACTGAATTGAATGAAGTGTTGTTCTAGTGAGTTCTATGTCATGATTTTACTGTTGCGTGTGAATATAGAATATAATGATAATGTTCATTTACATTATACTGATATTCATTTACATAGTATACATGATTGCATATCAGTCATTGCCTGTGAAATTAAAATTTCAAACTGAATGAATTTTGAACTTTGAGAGGGTATATTTTTTCACAGTTGTAAATGAAGGTACTATGTATCCTGGGGTTTAATTAACTACTGACTTTTACAGAGATAAGAGTTCTGGCAGGCAATTCTTTTTCATGTCTCATCAACCCCAGTGTTTATTATGTGCCTATTACTTTTATGTTTTACTACATGGTTTTCTTTAGGAGTTTCTTACTAGTGTGTTTCAGTGAACGGTCAAGGTTGAGTCGTTTGTGTACAACACAAAAGCATGATGAAGTGCAAAAAAAAAATAAAAACCCTCCAACTTTTTAAAATATTGTTATTAACATATTAATACATGGTACAACTGAGTAAAACAGTTACAGTTATAATTTACACTTGTAATTATAAATTCCAGTAAGCTCAAAGTCAGTGACAGTCACGTTTCCCTTTTTTTTGTCCTCCATGATGTAGGGGTCAATTATACTGTTCATCCAATAAACAAACAAAACCCCAGTTAATCTTGGCTGTTGAAGCTATGATATGTTAGCATTTTGATTGGCCAACATAGCACTCGCCTCTATGCATGTCCCAACTCCATATTTAATTGGTGATTGGTATTTGATATTTCTTAAGCCCCAAGTCAGGGTTACTCCCAGGGTCAAAAATGCCACCTGAAAATATTGGGGTCACATGTTCCCAGAGGTCTTTGTGGCATGATTAGGCACTCAAGCACATGTGAGCATCAATCAGTCAGTGTTACAAAGGACTCTCTAGAGCCAAAAACTGTCGTCCTCTAGTATTAGCCAAACTCCTCATACTGGTGTGGTGATGTATGTTGCCATTACTTATGCATGTTTCTGTCTCATCTCTGCCTATATCACTGGGTCACAAAATGTGTAATACAAAAATGCCCCACAATGAATAGGCATAAATCAACTGATTTTATAATTAATCATTTTTAACTTTGTCAATGACCTGTACACATATAACTATATTTAAATCTATCCATCCGTCCATTATCCAACCTGTTATATCCTAACTACAGGGTCACAGGGGTCTGCTGGAGCCAATCACAGCCAACAAGGCAGGAAACAAACCCTGGGCAGGGTGCCAGCCCACTGCTGGGTGTGCACACACACACACACACACACACCCCCCAAGCACACACTAGGGACAATTTAGGATCGCCAATGCACCTAACCTGCATGTCTTTGGACTGTGGGAGGAAACCGGAGCACCCGGAGGAAACCCACGCAGACACGGCGAGAACATGCAAGCTCCACGCAGGGAGGACCCGGGAAGCAAACCCAGGTCTCCTAACTGCGAGGCAGCAGCGCTACCACTGCGCCACCGTGCTGCCAATATTTAAATCTATTACATCTCAAATCATTTTCATTATCACTGAAGTGGAGTAGTGGCTCTGAGGATAAAGATCTGCACTGGTATCTGGAAAGTTGCTGGTTCAAATCCTGTTACTGCCAGAAGGGAT
Source organism: Erpetoichthys calabaricus (assembly GCF_900747795.2). Taxonomy (NCBI): domain Eukaryota; kingdom Metazoa; phylum Chordata; class Cladistia; order Polypteriformes; family Polypteridae; genus Erpetoichthys; species Erpetoichthys calabaricus. The sequence goes on along the minus strand of NC_041399.2, from coordinate 70,962,426 downwards.
CTTACTCTGCCGAGCCCTTGAGCAAGACACTTAACCTGAAAATTGTTCCAGGGGTACTGTACAATGGTTGATCATGCACTCTGACCTCCGAAGACAATTTCCCTTCAGGGATTACTAACGTATATCAAATCAAGAAAAACTTTAAGTGATGCCTTGTCTGTATAGGCCACTTCTAACGTAAACAAATTTTATATTACAACACAGTTTAAAATCCAAATCATAACAGTCTGATTTTATTAGTCGATAACTGACCCAAACTAACACCTCCAATATGATTTATATACACTACTCCTGCACATACAGGAGAGCTATTAGCCATTGGGATATTGACAAGGTATGAATCAGATCCTTTTCAAATTCTTGTTTAAATTAATATTTATAATAGTAAATGCATTTTCATTAAAGAAATGTAATTGTTAAAGTTATATTTAATGAAAAGAAAAAGAGAAAGAACCCCTTACCTCCACTAGCTGAACTCGTCCATGGTAAAGCCTGCCTGGTGAATGGTTGTGAGAGTCTATGTATATTAATGTCATCTGCTGGCCCTGAATAAAGACATACAGTACTGAATTAAATGATAATAAACCTTAACAAGCAGGGATTGTTTTCTTCCTTAGTTAAGCAGACACATTTTTAAAGATTTTTAAACTAACCCATGTACACTATAGTTGTTGCAATGTACTGTATTTTACATTTAGATGTAGTACAATTAATACTATACCAACCAAGTCTGATTAATGGGCACCATAATGTTATGCATCTTTAAAAAAACAGATCTAAAGCAAATGCTATTGACTGTTTGAAGCATTTAAAACTATATAATAGTTTTGTTGCTAAGAAATAGTATAATAAATAATAAAATAAATAGCCTATTCCCTATTTGCTAATAATTTTACGATTATGAAAAACATCTTCCAAACATCAAAAGTTCCTTCCTTGCCTATTTAATATCTCTTTTAATAATAAGGGAGATAAGATTGGAGGAGGCATTAAGGACTTTTCTGCATGCAACCATTTGCAAACATGCTGCCTGTTAAGTCTGACAGTTAGTCAAGTTTGCTTTTCATGCTATCTTTGTATTTTCTTCTTTGTTTACAGGGATTTTTGTTTCTCGCAGTTTGGTTTTCTTCCAGAATCCATGTTGACTATTATTTCATGAAGTCATTATAATGCTGACTTAATGTTTGGACTTTTCTGAAATAGCAAGAATCCGTTAGAAAAAGACTGCTCACTCAAAGCTAATTTCTACAAATTTAGTTCTTTCTTTGGGCATTGTTCTTTTCATATACAGCACATATATTTTAAACACTTATTTTTGTACTATTTTTTTTTTCTTTTCAATACTGTGATGTTTCCTGTGCTCAGTAGGAGCTACATATCGTTTTGTCTTTGGCCCCTCCTAAACAGTACATGTCTGCTGCTATGCATACCTTATTGCACATGTGATATTGCCGGAATCTGGATGATGTCTTTGCTCAAACGTTGTGTTTCACATTTTTCCAATAGCCCATCTAGAGCTCCCCTCATTTATCAGTTTATGCTTTGACCTTAGCAAAGTTAAATGTATTCTGAGGTTTTGACTTTAAATTTTCACATTTGCTTAGTGTTTTGGTTTTCATTTTCTTTTGTGCATTTGGTCTTTTGTTTTTTTGTAGTTAGTTTTTTTTACCTTTTTTGATTTGATTTCTGATTTCTTCCCTATTTTGGTATGACTACTTTAGTTTTTTTGGATTTGCCTTTTGCATAACAGACCTTTCTGAATACTCATTAATTTTTCAATGTGTTTCACCCTTCTGCAACTCTCCTCAATCTAAACAAATACTCAGGTGCATGTGGTCAGCTGTGCTTAGCAGAGTGATGAATGGCACAATGCCTCCTGCCAGTTCCTGTATACTGAGGAGCTAATACCACAGTGCTGAACTGCACCCCTATAAATGCAGCAAATCAAGACATGTCTATTAGAATGCTTGGGTCCCAGACACTGCATATCAATGCCATAGGCCTCCAACAAATGTTGGTCATCAGCGAAAAAGTACCTCCGGCTGAGACAGATATACTTCCACCCATATGACTACAGCAAACTGGTGTGTCTAACACATTTGGGGTTATATGAATAAATATAGCCTTTTTAGGCTCTCCTGTAATAGCTCCGATTAAGTTCCTTTGTTCATTTTGGGCCTGCTACAACTTGTTGTTTCATGTGCTACTTCCTTTATGTTACAAGTCTTCCTGTCACCATTAGTATTACTGTGTTAACTAAACAATGTCATCAACACTTAATTAGAACAGTGGATATCGGTGTTGCATATCCATTATAATTTTGTGCATTTTGAGCATAAGTCTTTTATTTCTTGCCTCCTGTAGGCGTCATCTAGTATGCAATGTACCTTGGTGCTTGTTTTTTATTTGTGGTTAAGTAATATTCAAAGATTAGATCTCTAGATAATTGAATAGTAGTGGAATTATTAAAACAGTTACATAAAACAGGGCTAATACACTAGAGGTAAGAAGGGCCACCACACTACAGTGAATTTTATACACAATCAACATTGTGAAAAATAAAATGTATGGTTTACCCCAAAAAACTGAGGTAGCAAATTATACCCACTTTATTTAGGTACTTTAGGTAGATGTTTAGTGGGTAAAGAACCCCCCCCAACTAATTTTCTAAACCCATCGAAATAAATCAGGTAAACTCTACCTAATATTGCAAATTTAGCACATCAAAAGTCACAGAAGTAAATCAGATAAAGACTACCTGCTCTGGATAAGTGCATTTAGTAAATGGATGGTACTACCATGAAGTTTTAAACTCTTAAAACAACACAAAATGAAGATTGTTAGAAGTAAATAGTACCAAATAACTTTTGAGTAATATAGCACATGATACTGAAGTAAAATATCTCTATATATAATCTTCATTTGGATCTTGATCTTTGTTTGTCCGCGAATGAATTAGAAGAAGAAGCACTAGATGGCAGTAGAGAGACAGCTAAAACATAGGCATTGCATTAAGAATCTCCTCCAGGCTTATACTTCTGAAGACTGTAGTACTCCAGTCACACCTCAAAACACAGACATTCAAACTAAACAAATTGTTGTGCTTTAAATTAACTAATCTTTATATATAATCTTCATTTGGATATTGATCTTTGTTTGTCCTCGAATTCATGTTCCCCTGACACTGCCTTGGTTGTTACTTTTCTTTACAAACACTGTCGATACCACTCTTTGTGTTTAGATCTGGCGTCGACACCGTGCTTTGTGTTTAGATCTGGCATCGACACCTGCTTTGTTGTCGAGACTGTGGTTTTTTCTGTTTCTATCCACCGTCATTGGCAGCACTTCGTCCAAATCGAATGTTCACCCGCTTCTTGGAGTCGGCAGTCAGAGTATATAAGTCGGACACACTTCTGTGATTTTCCATCAGTCGGCGTTTGGAGTTCAAGAAAGAAACATTGGTTCTTCCTTACTCTTTGGATTGCCACAAAGCAAACTGCGAGATTGGAGAAAGGTTGAGAAGAGATCATGAGAGGAAACGACAGCGTCGTGAAAACGAGACGGACTGTGAACAGACAGAAGCAGAAATGCTCCTCCACCACCACATAATTACTATTCGGACAGTGATTCCGAGTAGGCCGTTTCTGTCGAATCAATGTCCAAGGGTTTTGTTTTGTAATTTTGTTTCCCTTATAAAAAATCATAATGCTGTACGACGAAGAGCCCAGCTCACGACTGGCAGCCGCGTTTAAACAGGGAGCCCTTCACAGACAACTTTAACACGCACAACGTAATTGTACGCACATGGCTAGTTCTCATATAATTCAGCAGTCTTTATCTGATAAGTACATTAATGAATTTCCTATATTAGGCAGATTTTACCTGATTTATTTGGATGTTTTTAATACACTAAATTTGGGTTTTCTTTACTCACTTAAAAATGGGGATACATTTACCAAAATCAAGTTGGTGTAAATTGCTTCCTCAAATATTTTTTGTTAAACCGTATACCTTACTTTGTACTGTGTATGTCAAGTGACAGATTGGAGATGAAATCATTTGTGTACAGTAAACAGAGCTGTAAACAATTTTTTTGTGTGTGCTATACATAAAAGGTTAATTTTGTTTTTGGCTTATGTTGCTGTCCTAATACATTTGTTTTTAACCATGTCACAAGAAAATTTTAAACCTGTTATCAGGGGTCATGAAGCACCCAAATTAGTGCTGGATTTATTGTGTTGACCAAACCTGACAGACAGGCAGACAAGTCAATGAAGGCAAATGTTTATTTCTTAACCTTCTTACCTTTTTGATGTAAAACTACTGCATGTACAGGTGAGCCTGTATACATTTTATATATATTGCATATTCCTATATTTATGTTTTTACAGTATTTTTATGTATACATTATTTTCTCATAATCTATGAAAAGAGTACTTATTAAGAATAAACGTAAACTAAATTACAGAAAAACCATATATTACTATGTATTGGTGAAACACTGTGAAATTAGTAATTTCTTTCTATTGATTTCAGTCATCAAAGTTATCCATTGTGATAAAAATAATAATGAAGACAAAATACAAAATCTTGTAAAAAGGTTTGATGATATTTTTTGTAGTGTATGGCTAAAATCATGAATGGAAAGAACCCATTCAGCCCAGAACAGTTGTTTCAAGTATAATAAGTCTGTAATAACAATATTACTGATTAAATATTATATGTCTTGTGTTGGCACCTCTTTTGCAGAGACACTGCATATCAAATGTATGGTTTATGCGAAGACAAAAAAAAGAGTGATGTTTAAAATGATAAGCCAATACATCAAATAAAAACAAAAATCAAATCCCAGTTATAACAGTTTATAGGTCCGTGACTGTGGGGTGGAGTGTCTCTTCTATTTAACCACTTTCCAAAACTTTGTGCAAAACCAAATTAATTAAACAATCTCATTTACTTTCTGCCTCTAGATCTCTTGACTATACTACCTTTCATCAAGTAGAAATATTGCCACAACTCACCTTAAGACTTTGGATTAACTTTCATGCATTATTCCTAGGATCTAAGACAAGCTAAAAAATCGAATGAATTCCAGCTGAGAATGCCTTCTACGAGTCCCTGGAACAGTTGCATCCTTGAGCCCCCGCCACTATCAGATGGACATAAAACCTTAAAAGATTTTAGTCTATAGGATCTTTGCAGCAGTGGGATGTAAGATCCAATCTGTTTCTTACTACCCATTTGGTTAGGAAAACCAAGTGTTATGGCTGAGCTGGAAAATGACAAGTGAAAAACACTTAGTTTATATTTGCTTTATGGGCCAAGAAATAACAGATTTTCTTAGGGGCAAATGAATAGAGCAGTCTTCTAGCTAGAGAGTGGTCAAAACACAAATAAACTGAGCACCAAAATTCAAAGCAGATAAAACCCTGAAGTCAGTCGAACAACGCTAACAGGATCCTGATATGAATCTGTCAATGTTTCACTTACTACACTAAGAAATTGTTTGTTTTAAGCAAACCCAAAACTTGGGCACATGTCCATGTATGGTGTCATCTTATAATGGCAGCATATTGATGCCATGTTTCATAAATAGGACATGTCATGTGACTGGCAACAGATGAGAATGCCCTATGAGAATGTTGAAAAAATGTGGCACTTGATATGAAATTTCCAAAAAGTGGCGGCATAATGACATTACAAAAAACAGCAACAAAATAAATCAAAATCATAAGAACAATACTAATATTTAAAATACTGCAGACAATAATTCAAGATACCCAGCAGAACGTTCTTTTTCCATTACAGCGCCAAAGTGTGCTTTGTGTGTAGCCAGATAGTTACAATAAATGTGCACCAAATCCTAAATGCTAGCCCCCGTAATCAGTAACCAAAATAACAAAGCAGAAGTCAAAGCCCAAAATGTCTTTACCAAGTCAGCTGATGTCATGCACCCTAGCAATAGGATGTCACACCATAACAATGTTACTTCAAAGTGGTGATGCCCACAAAAGGAAAAGAAAATGACATCAGAGAAATTCATAACTAAACATTCAATACAATAAAAAGCAAAAAACAACTTTTATTAAGAAAAAACGATTGTTTCATATTTTAGGAATTTCAAAATCCTAAAGAAATCTATTTAAACACAACAAAAATGTATTGATTTAAAAAAAATTACAAAAGACCCAGAAAGACCATAACAGCCACCACTCGGATGCCAGTAACAGATGAATTAAAGATACCAAAGAATATACATACAGTGAGCTGTACGTCCGGTCTCTTCTCCAACGGAACCATGCCTTCACTTGGTAATCCAAAGGATTTTATTTGGTAAGTTAGAAAACCGCCATATGAAGATATCTGTTAAAAACACCAAGTTAAATGGGTTAATGTTAAACCAGACTCATCTAAATAACCAGGCCTAGAAGGCTAAATACAGGACTATGAAGGATGAATATAGAGAAATATTAGTTGCAACATATATGAGAAATTAATGGCTTTTAGGTTTTGCTGTTTAGCTCTTTTCAACAGGTATTGCTGACTTATTCTTTCCTTCTTGTTGATTAAACTGTAAGCATCTGGACTCAAATCTTGGACCATGCTGATCAGGCCCACTGTGGAGTGGGAAACCTGCAAAGGTGAAGGAACATCCCTGTAGCCCTGGAAGCTACAGTCTTTTGACATCAGAATGGCTTTGTGATTTCAAAGGCATACCGGGGCCGGAATTTTATCATAACAGCTTTTAACTCCTAATGCATGTTTCTCCAACTTCATCCACAATCTCTGAACACTGATCATTTGTATATCCAAAAAAACTAAGCAACCTAATCACTAATATTTTTAGTGTCTTTAGATAATTCCAAACTTGACATCTTAAATTTTTTTCAGATTTTCTTTACTGAATAATATTCAAGTTGGCTATAAAGGATGGACTAAAGATAACATTTGTCTGAACATGGATAAATTATTAATATTATGAAAAAGGGTGTGTGCTATGTTTAACTGCATTAGTTTACCTTAACAGCCTCATACGTTTCCTAAAGTATGGACAGCATTTTCATTTTTAACTTCTAAAAGAGCATTCATGTCTTACTGTGAATAAAGACAATAAGAACTAGGACGCTCATTCATGAGGGTCAAATTAAAAGTAAACAGCATGCCAATTTTGTTCGATAAGAACACGAAAAGGCAACATGTTACAATTTAATCAAATATATGTACTTATAATTTATTTTCTTTTTTTATTTTTCTGAAAAGGGTGGCACGGTGGCACAGTGGTGGCGCTGCTGCCTCGCAGTAAGGAGACCTGGGTTCACTTCCCAGGTTCCCCCATGCATGGAGTTTGCATGTTCTCCCCATGTCTGCGTGGGTTCCCTCCAGGTGCTCCGGTTTCCTCCCACAGTCCAAAGACTTGCAGGTTAGGTGCATTGGTGATCCTAAATTGTCCCCAGTGTGTGCTTGGTGTGTGGGTGTGTGTGTGTGCGTGCCTTGCGGTGGGCTGGTGCCCTGCCCGGGGTTTGTTCCTGACTTGTGCCCTATGTTGGCTGGGATTGGCTCCAGCAGACCCACATGACCCTGTAGTTAGGGTATAGTGGGTTGGATAATGGATGGATGGATGGATATTTCTGAAAAGCAAAACATCACAGTGACATACAACTCAATCAAATAAGTAATGAAAACATAACAGACACAACAATTTACTTCAAGATCAATCCAAGGAAAGCATCACAGAAATACAAAGGAAAAAACAAAAAAGTTCCCACCCTGAGTGAAGCTTTATGGCAATTCCATATGTATAGTGAAGTGGTTCACAAGGAACAACTTGTCCTTATTATTTATTTTCTTGTACTAAATTATGAAATTACAACTGAGGCAGGTGACATCTTTTTCAAGCACACTGCAATGAGAAATAGAAGTACTAGTATCACCGAGCATTTCATTTTGCCTGACTTTCTTTAGTATTTCTAAAATGCTCATTGCTTCTAGCATGAGCCTTGTACTTCAGTTTGTAGACACTCATACTGGGCTATGAGGGAACCTCTCTAGAAATATCATTACCCCTGTAATGTTTAAACGCTATAACATAGACAAAGGGGAAGATCAAGAATGTTAGTAAAAAGTATAACAACAAAAAGTAGAAGTCTCCAACTGTCGTGGATCAAGTAGAGGTAAAGATGAAGAGTACAAAGCAAAGTGCCTCTTAAAACAACAACTAACAGAGAGTGTAATGGAAAAAAAATATATAAATGTTGAGAATTTGAAATGCTTAAAATGAAAAATGACAAAACAGAAGTTTGAAAAACTATTCCAGAACTTATAGTGGAATTATTAGCAAAATCTAACAGTTAGACACAAATGTGTAGTAACTTACCCTGTCACCTAAGTACTTTGCAGGTGCTACCCAGTACAAGTCGTGTATACTGTCTGGGAGTTCTTGTACATCTGCCACTACAGTGTTACTTGCAGGATTGAAGACTACAGGGATTTTCTCTTTATCTAATTTTTCCAGTCTCCAAAAATTCATATCCACAAACTGAAAGTTAAAGGAGAACATGTGTTAAGCAATGCCAAGATAAAATAAAAGCCTGCTGAAAATTTACTCAAAGCCAAATCCATTTAGAATTGCAATACAAAAGATAATAAATGATATAAGCCTTGTGATGGATTTAAAATAAGACACAAAACTGTTTTTATTGAACGTGTTGGAAAAACATATTGAAATAATAAAACGAGCATGACCAACTGCTTCAGCAACATTTCTATATTTTTGTTATCATTAGTGTGCTATTTCTTAAATAATCAAAATAATTTAGCAAAATCTTAATGAGCAAGAGCAGAAAGTTTACCCACACTTGGAGGTCTATCCAAGGTGAAAAAACTGTTGAAAGTATTCTTACTGACACCATCAGTGATGAAAAGGGAAATAATAGCATGTTACTGTAAGAATCCAATTAAAAGATAGACAGACAGACAGACAGACAGATACTGCTCTCTTTTAGCATTCATTGTTGTTTGCATATTGTGAAATCAGTTAGAATACAAACCAGCAGCTCCAGGAGGGGCTCCCAGAACTAATCATTTGAATCATTACTCTAAATGTTCTTTTCATGTACAAGATGAATTTCACGTTTGTATTCTGAAACTTTCTTTTTAATTTACAAGTTATCAATACTTCCGTGATTTTATCTGCAAAAACTGCATACTTATGCTCTATTGCTCTGTTTCACAAAACACAGTACTGTATTATTCTATCATTTACCCAGTCATAATTACATACAGAAATATGACTTGTTGCTGCCACCTATTGATAAAATTGTGAAACTACAACATGAAACATCTTTCTCACAAGATTTTAAAATAACCTTAAATACTCAGTAGCACAGAAGTATGGACACTTTACTACCCATGTGTACTGCCTGAATACTATAACATGAGCAGTGACAGCAGGTTAGAAACAAATTTTCTATCTCAGAAGCATGGTAATGGTACTCAGCACTTGATATGCACTTGTTTTGTTTTGTTCAAATAGCTTGTGTCAAGTTAATTTATGATAAAATTAAACTGAAAATATGAATTCTTAAAACAATGGCATCTTACAGAGTAAGATACGACAGCCATAAAACCCAAAGTTCTATCCATAACCAGCAAATGTTTTGCACTGTATATCTTGCATTTAAAAAACCTGAAATCTATTGCATTTTTATAAAATATATGTTATATTAGGACATTGCAGAGGTTAGCAGTATTGATTCCTTATTCTCGGACTAATTAATGTTTACAGATTATGTTGGGGGGGGGGGGGGGGTGGTGGTGGAGATGAGCATGTTTGCATACTGAATTATGAAAAGATGTGGAAATATTAGCAAAACAGTTATCAAAGGATGTCCTATTATACTTTATCTCTTTCTGTTAGTTATGCAAACTCACCTTTTACATATACAAATACTGATATTATGGGTCTACCTATTGCAGGTAGATATGTTTTAACAGTCAGATGGTAGAGAATACCACCAAATTTTAGAAAGACAAGTTCCAGATTGAATATTCATAGCGATGATTAATCAGACAGACAGACAGACAGACAGACAGACAGACAGACAGACAGACAGACAGACAGACAGACAGACAGATAGATAGATAGATAGATAGATAGATAGATAGATAGATAGATAGATAGATAGATAGATAGATAGATAGATAGATAGATAGATATGAAGTACAGGGCTCATGCTAGAAGCAATAAGCATATTGGAAATACTAAAGAAATCTGGCAATAGTCAGTAGATGGATTGAGATAGAATGGTGTGTCATGCGGTCGCTTGAAAGGATTGTGTGGCGCTCCCGACATCTCTGCAAAAGGATGAAGGTCTTTAGAGTCCTGGTGCTTCATGACTTGCTGTATGGTTGCAAAGCATGGACACTATCCAGTGACCTCGTTGGAGAATCCTTGGGTACCGCTGGTCTGACTTTGTGTTGAACGAGTGGTTTTTCATAGAGTCCCAAATGAGGCACATTATCCGCATTGTGAGGCAGTTTCAGTTACGGCACTATGTCCATGTGCTGTACATCCATCTGACTCAGGCGATCAGACTCATAGGATCCTCATTGCTGAGGACCTGAGTGGCTGGACCAGGCCAGGGGAACGCCCATGTAACATCTGGCTGCAGCAGGTAGACTGTCATTACTGGAGGGTGGGACTGAACCAATGTCTGCCTGGGGGGGTAGCCAACCATGATCCCGAGAGTTTCGTTATGTGGTGGGTGAGGCAATGTAATGTTAGTAGCTGCAGAAGACATTTTCCCCTGCAAGAAGGGACTTTTGCAGACAGTTATGATTTAGAGGAAGGACAAATAAAGATAGAAAAATGGTAAGCTTTACTAGACTTTCCATGTGTGTAAAAACAAGATGCTTGACCTTTACATATGCTGACATGATCTGTTAGAAGACTTTGAACAGAGAGGGAATAGTACTGTTCACCTCAGCCCTGAAAAGCTTTCAAAAGTCAGTAGCTTCAAGGAGAATAAGAAAGAACACAGTCAAAGACAGTCCAAGTGACACCTATTCAAAATTCAGCATGCAAAGATGCTCATCTCCATCACCATCCCTCCCAACCCATATAACCCCTCCCTCCCCCCCCCCCACACACACACATAATCTGTAAACATTGGTTAGTGACTGTCATGAGACAGTTGCACCAAAACACCTTGATTGTGTTGGCCAGCATTGTCTATGACAACTACTACAATATCTAGTTTGTAAAGTGATTTATCACATTCATTTGTTTTTGCTTCTGCTTTTGGCACATTAAGCATTTTAAGAGTGTTAAAGATTATAATGACTGAAAAAGGAATCTAATCCTGCCCGCTTCTTGCCATGTTACTCTGTCTTTCCACCAGGAGATGTAGAGAATTGGAGGAGACTCCAACAGGGAAAGTAAAGCACAGTAGTAGTCAATTCTGGGTAAAGTCAGACCATACCCAGATGCAAGTGCATTGGCTGAGAGCTGTGTCTTCTTTCAGGACATGTGTGTGCAAGGATAAGAGAATGAGGGGCGAGGGCATAATGTGGGTCTACACAACTAAGATTCTGGGTGTGGGAATAAAAAAAATCTATGCTAGGATTGGACTATGCCAAAGCTCTAGCACAATGAAACACATATACTGCCTTAGCATTGAATGTGCCAAATGAAGTAAAACAGCTCATGTTTAACTTTGTTTGTAAAAATGAAAGCTCTTTATTTAAAAAAAAGTGTTTTGATACATAGATCATGCTCTGATGGCTTGAATGCTTTAGACATCCCCACAACTAACTACATCTTTAAAGTACAATGAATAAAATCTTTTCTCAAGAATCCCACTGTCCATGGCACTTTATATCCAGTTATGTCTTCAGCTCTACATTTTTTGCTGAGTTAAAAAGGACATATCAAAAATCTCACTAAAATGGTCATCTTTTCATTAAGAAATGTTATTGAATTGTATAACTTTTCACCACATAAATACTTTATACTGTATAGAACAATAAGTATATACAATAAAAAAATAAACATTTTTAAAATTTTGTTTGATAAATAATGAAAGGATAAAATAGGTAAGTAAAGGTTTTACTTATTATTTATATTTAGTTATAGTCCTCAGTCAGTCAGTCATTTTCCAACCCATTATATCCTAACACAGGGGTCACGGGGGTCTGCTGGAGCCAATCCCATCCAACACAGGGCGCAAGGCAGGAACAAATCCCGGGCAGGGTGCCAGCCCACTGCAGTGTTTAGTTAGATATTTATATTATTATTTTAGATAAGTAAGTAAAAGATAAACATTTCTATATATTCAGCTTCACTTTACACACTACATTGTGTGGTTGGGTGTATTGATGGGAGTGTTTATGACACTATCAGAATAGTCAGCTGGTGATTTGTAACATGGCAGCATCACAGGACATCTTTTTCATTAAGTATACCACGCCTTATAATAATCCTACCTTACTTCTGTGCTGGTTATTGCTCTCACACTGTTCTGTGGCACCAAAGCAGAAGCAACTTGTGCATCCTTTGGGGTTGGCAGGGTCAAAATAAAAAGATCCAGTTCGGCAGGTATTGCATTTTCTTCCACCTACATTTTCCTGGATTGAATAAGCAGAAGTAGATTATGATTTTTTTAAAAATAACATGAGATTCATTGTAAACACAAAAATAACAAAAACAATTATGAGCTCTTCTAACTGCTTCAGGATTTAATGCTGTTAAAGAATAAAGTTGTTAGCCCTTGCCAGACTCTATGAAAATTAGCCAGAAGAAAACAGAAAACACATTTTTTTTTGTTTTAATAGCTTTTTGGCATCTAGTTGTTTACAGAAAATAATCCTAATGTTTAATTAAATGAAAAATGCATACCTTACAAATACACTGGCCGGTATGTGGGTCACACACATCTGGTTTAGTTCCTCCTGTCTCACAGTCACAGGGAGTGCATTCAGGGAAGTTGAAGTAACCAGGAGCACAGTGGTCACACTGGCGTCCAGTAACTTTTGGTTTACACCTTCATTAAAAGAAAAAATACTTACTCCACCAACTAATAGATAGATAGATAGATAGATAGATAGATAGATAGATAGATAGATAGATAGATAGATAGATAGATAGATAGATAGATAGATAGATAGATAGATAGATAGATAGATACTTTATTAATCCCAATGGGAAATTCACATTCTTCAGCAGCAGCATACTGATACAATAAATAATATTAAATTAAAGAATGATAATAATGCAGGTGAAAAACAGACAATAACTATGTATAATGTTAAATGTTAACGTTTACCACCCCCAAGTGGAATTGAAGAGTTGATCTCCTCAGTCTGTCAGTGGAGCAGGACAGTGACAGCAGTCTGTTGCTGAAGCTGCTCCTCTGTCTGGAGATGATACTGTTCAGTGGATGCAGTGGATTCTCCATGATTGACAGGAACCTGCTCAGTGCCCATCGCTCTGCCATGGATGTCAAACTGTCCAGCTCCATGCCTACAATAGAGCCTGCCTTCCTCACCAGTTTGTCCAGGCGTGAGGTGTCCCTCTTCTTTATGCTGCCTCCCCAGCACACCACTGTGTAGAAGAGGGCGCTCACCACAACTGTCTGATAGAATACAATACAGTTTATTTTTGTATAGCCCAAAATCACACAGGAAGTACCGCAATGGGCTTAATAGATGATAGATGGCAGGCAATGATAGAACATCTGCAGAATCTTATTGCAGATGTTGAAGGACGCCAGCCTTCTAAGGAAGTATAGTCGGCTCTGTCCTCTCTTGCACAGAGCATCAGTATTGGAAGTCCAGTCCAATTTATCATCCAGCTGCACTCCCAGGTATTTGTAGGTCTGCACCCTCTGCACACAGTCACCTCTGATGATCACAGGGTCCATGAGGGGCCTGGACTTCCTAAATTCCAGCATCAGCTCCTTGGTTTTGCTGGTGTTCAGGTGTAGGTGGTTTGAGTCGCACCATTTAACAGAGTCCTTGATTAGGTTCCTATATTCCTCCTCCTGCCCACTCCTGATGCAGCCCACGATAGCAGTGTCATCAGGGAACTTTTGCACGTGGCAGGACTCCGAGTTGTATTGGAAGTCCGATGTATATAGGCTGAAAAGGACCGGAGAAAGTGCAGTCCCCTGTGGCGCTCCTGTGCTGCTGACCACAATGTCAGACCTGCAGTTCCCAAGACGCACATACTGAAGTCTGTCTGTAAGATAGTTCACAATCCATGCCACCAGGTATGAATCTACTCCCATCTCTGTCAGCTAATCACTAAGGAGCCGAGGTTGGATGGTGTTAAAGGCACTAGAGAAGTCCAGAAATATAATTCTTACAGCACCACTGCCTCTGTCCAAGAGGGAGAGGGATCGGTGTAGCATGTAGATAATGGCATCCTCCGCTCCCACTTTCTCCTGGTATGCGAACTGCAGAGGGTCGAGGGCATGGCGGACCTGTAGCCTCAGGTGGTGAAGCAGCAGATGCTTCATGGTCTTCATCACATGTGAGCGACAGGCCAGAAGTCATGCAGCTCACCAGGACAGGATACCTTTGGAACTGGGGTGATGCAAGATGTTTTCCAAAGCCTCGGGACTCTCCCCTGTTCCAGGCTCAGGTTGAAGATGCACTGTAGAGGACCTCCCAGCTCCAACACACAGGCCTTCAGCAGTCGTGGCGATACTCCATTTGGACCCACTGCTTTGCTGGCACAAAGTCTCCTCAGCTCTCTGCTTACCTGGGAGGCTGTAATTGTGGGTGGGGGAAAACGCTCTCCTATGCTGGTATCAGCAGAAGGATGGGTGGAGGATGCAGTACTCTGAGGTGAGAGTGAGAGTGGGTTAGGGTGGTGAAACCTACTAAAAGAGTTGTTCATCTGGTTTGCTCCCTCCACATCTCTCTCAATAGAGGCACCCTGCTTCAAGTTGCAGCCAGTGATGATCTTCATCCCATCCCACACTTCCTTCATGCTGTTATTCTGCAACTTTTGCTCCAGTTTTCTCCTGTACTGCTCCTTCGCCGCCCTGAGCTGGACTCAGAGTTCCTTCTACACGCACTTGAGCTCATGCTGATCACCGCCTTTAAAAGTCCTTTTCTTCTGGTTCAAAAGGCCCTTGATGTCACTTGTAATCCATGGCTTGTTGTTAGCATAGCAGCATACTGTTCTTACTGGAACTACAAGGTCCATACAGAAGTTAATGTAGTCAGTAGTGCAGTCAACAACCTCCTCAATGTTCTCACTATGTGATCCCTGCAGGATATCCCAGTCTGTAGTTCCAAAGCAGTCTCTCAGAGCCTGCTCTGCCTCAGGGGACCATTTGCTGAATGAGCGTGTGGTTGTAGGTAGCTCCTTCACTCTTGGTTTGTAGTAAGGCTGAAGCAGAACCAGGTTATGATCTGCTTTCCCAAGTGCAGGCAGCGGGGTGGCGCTGTATGCGTCCTTAACGTTTGCATAGAGAAGGTCAATAATCCTATTTGCCCGGGTGTTACAAACCACATACTGGGAGAAGGCAGGTAATGTTTTTTCCAGCGTCACATGGTTAAAGTCTCCAGCGATTAGCACAAACGCCTCGGGGTGCGGTGTTTGTAGTTTAGCAACAGCGGAGTGGATGATGTCACCCACTATCTCCACATCCCCCCGAGGAGGGATGTATACAATAACAAAAATGACGTGTCCAAACTCTCTGGGCAAGTAATAGGGACACAGACTTATGGCCAACAGTTCAATGTCTCTGCAGCAAGTGCAGATTTTGACGTTTACATAACTACTATATTACTTCACGCTAATACGTATGCAGTCCCACCATCTTTCAGAGAGACTTCTAAAATATTTTAAATGGGACTTCAATTGGTAGGTTGGCTGACTGACTTTTTAACAAACAGGAATTAAAGAGTAAAAGTCAATGGTTGTCTGTCTGATATACTGTCCTCATCCCCAGGCTCCTCTGAGGGTTGTGTTCTTTCACCTCTATACACACAGTTGTTGCTCTAAAATTTAATAAACAGGTTCACCTTAAAATTTTCTCATTGTTAGCCGACTGAATTGCAATGAAATCGGTTCTGGTCCAGTGGTAAATACTTTTGTTAACTGTTGTGATGAGTGTTTTCTACATTTAAATGTTATAAAAACTAGGGAATGTATATTTAATTTTAGAAGAAACTCCATTTATCCACAAGCAACATTCATCAAAAATCAAGCAGTTGAGATTGTTGACAGTTATAAATAAACCACTAACGGCACACTGCACGATAACGTGCAGTGAATACACTTGACTTGACGATTTATAGTTTTTATACTCTTTCTCTGTACGTTTAGCATTTGTTTGCTCAGAGGTTGATGTGCTTGCTGCTTCCTGAGCAGCTCTTCTTTTCTCCACCCTAGCGGCCTGCTTCTTCTCTTTTTCCATCTGCATCTTTTCGCATTAAAACTGATTAAGTCAGTGTCTGTGCTGCAACTACTTAGTACGTTTTCTTTTATTTTTCACTTAAGCTGGCACTTAAGTGTTCAATCTGCGTCAAGAATGATTTAAGATATGAAGAGGTAGGGGAAGTGATGGTGAAGGTGGTAGGGAATGAGAAAGGCGGCCATGCAGCCAAGAGTTGATTCTACAATAAAATAAAATAAAATAAAAATAAAAAGAGTACTAATTCCAAAACTCTTTGCTTTTAATGTAAAGCTGTAGTATAGAGTTTCAGCGGAGTATATGTGTGCCAAATTTCAGGCTACAGGTTATTGGATTTTTGACCATGACCTTCCTGGGTTGACCTTTGACCTTGGAGGTCAATCGTCACCCCAGAAGCGGATAGTAGACGTCGCATAGTATATGTGTACCAAATTTCAGGCGATTAGGTCAAACGGTTTGCGAGCTACGGGTGATTTAAAATCCCGGACAGACAGACAGCCACGGTAGCGTATTATATGAGAAGATATCTGGGAACAATTATAGACTCAAAAGTGAATTTTGATGACAGATATAAGTATCTGGGGACAATTATAAACTCAAAACTGACTTTTAAGGAAAACACAGAAGCCATGTGCAAAAAGGGATAGTAGCACCTCCACCGAGACATTTTCATGCGAGACCTTCCATTGTGTCACTCTTTTATAAATCTTGTATTGAGTCTGTCTTTACTCATCTTCTGCTGTCCTGGTTTGATAATCTTAATGTCTTCAACAAAAATAGAATAAATCATATAGCAAAATGATGCAGTAAAATGCCAGGATCTCAACAGTCCAATCTCACAGACCTGTTTAATAAGCAGGTGCTATGGAAAGCAGCATGTGTTCTGTCAGACAGGACTCACCCACTGCATTCTCAGTTTCAACTGTTGATAAGAGGTTCAAAGTTTCCAAGGGAAAAAATTACACTCGGTTCAGATATTCTTTCATTCCAACTGCTATTAAACTCTTAAATCAGTTCAATTTTAATAACCATCCACAGGCTTTACTCATGGAATTAACAGTTATTATTTGCCTCATTCATCAGTCAAGTCTAAATGTTGGTTTATTTTTTATGTCAAATATGTTTGGTCTTGGGTGTGTGTGTGTGTGCCCTGCGGTGGGCTGGTGCCCTGCCTGGGGTTTGTTTCCTGCCTTGCACCCTGTGTTGGCTGGGATTGGCTCCAGCAAATCCCCATGACCCTGTAGTTAGGATATAGCGGGTTGGATAATGGATGGATGGATGGATGTTTGGTCTAATATTTTCCCAATAAGTATTATGCTCATTGCTATATTTTGTTTATCTGTACTAAGTTTAAGTTTGATGGTTGTGTTCTTTGTTGATGTTGATTGTATGTCATGGTCTGTCTGTAAAACCTGCTGTTTATATGCATTCATTAAAGATTTGCATGTATGGGTGGCACAGTGGCACAGTTCACTTCCTAGGTCCTCTCTGCATGGAGTTTGCATGTTCTCCCCGTGTCTGTGTGGGTTTCCTCCGGGTACTCTGGTTTCCTCCCACAGTCCAAAGACATGCAAGTTAGGTGCATTGGCGATTCTAAATTGTCCCTGTTGAGCTAGCATTTTCAATAAATACCACTGAGTAGTTTCTACTTTGGAACAGATGACAGGCATGCTTTCTTTTTTTCATCAAGATTTTTGTCAGGTGTAAGGGGATAGATTTATTAGAGAAGATACGAATGTATAACAAGTTAACAACTGCCTTAAGGTTTAAGGAAGAATTGACTTATATCAGCTTCATATTAGAACATGATAACTCAAATAAATTTGCTAAAACAAAAACAAAAAAGGAAATAATAAGCAGTGTGTGCATCTTTGGCAGAATATGGTCTTTGTTAGAAGTGGTGCCATTTAAGAACCTTGATGTACAGGTCTCTCACTCAACAAGTCTCTAGTTTCTCAACAGGTGAGGTTAGAGCACAAGAACTCTGAAGTATATCTATTATGCAAGAACACTATAAAATAGGATTTACATAGACTTTTAGCACTGCCGCAGCATATGTAACTGATACATCCAATGTCCCTGGCTCTGCAAGTTTTAGCATCTCAAGCAATGTTGTGTTTCTGCAAATAAACATTAACTTTTGCATTCTGTTATAAGGTTGTTCATACTATTAAATGGAACTTTATTAAGGCATATTGTTGAAGAAGAATACCCTGTCACGCTGTCCTTTCTTACAGCGCTAGGTCAGGTGCTCACAGAACATGGACACTATGTAAAGTGTGGCAGGTGGCTAGAATCTTTACCCGGCCAGGACGCCCAGAGTATGGAAGGACTGGGGGAGAGAGTATTTTCAGGACAGTTTCTTCCCTAGGCCGACAGAGGGTAGCCCCCTTGGTTTTCAGTGGGGCCATGGGTCATGAGCATCAGAGCTCAACCCTGTTGGAACTCATGGCCTCCGCCAGGGGGCACATGGACATTTCCAGGCCCTTTATGACCACATTTCTACCACACCCGTTAATGTGGCCGGAAGAAGTTCGTTGGGCACCTGGAGTCCTTCTGGGTGCCCTATAAAAAGTGGCCAGTCCCATCATTCGAGGGCCAGAGTCGGGAGGAAGAAGAAGACAAAGCCTGAGGAGGAGTGGAGGTAAAGGACTGGCAGCAAGGAAGGGAATGAACTGTGTGTTGCAGTGTTGGTGTTTTGTGCACTTTTATTATAAATAAACCGGGTGTTGTGTGTTGAACCTGTGTCCCGCCTGTCTGTGTCGGGGGTTAGGACGGCTGTATACACCCTGGTTTCACAATAGATAAAAATGGTTCTCAGTGTAATCCTCTTTGTGTTTTCTCTCATGGCTTAAACTAAAAACACACAAGCTGCATCAGAAAGCTGTGTGTCAGTTTAAGATAGATAGATAGATAGATAGATAGATAGATAGATAGATAGATAGATAGATAGATAGATAGATAGATAGATAGATAGATAGATAGATAGATAGATAGATAGATACTTTATTAATCCCCAAGGGGAAATTCACATACTCCAGCAGCAGCATACTGATAAAAAACAATATTAAAAAGTGATAAAATATGATCAGTTTTCGCACTAAAACAGAAAACAAAATATGATCAATGTCTATACTCAACTACAGTACAAGCTAAAATATCCATAATTGTTTTTTAAAATAAAATACTCCCCATTGTAACTTGAAAGAGCTTACTTGCACTGGCCACTGCTCCTGTCACAGTCTGCATGTGGTAAATTAACAATTCCTGATTCTGAACAGTTGCAGCCTTCACATCCCACCAGAGGATGGTAACCAAAGGTCCTCTTTTGGCATATATTACACGATGGCTTGACTGTCTGTGGTGGGCATATACACTGACCAGTTATTTCATCGCACAGTCTATTACCACAGCTGCATGCTGTTGAAAAAGAGCACAGATGAATATTAATCTGTAGTTCCACGTTTATACTCTCACATTAATTGGAAAAACAAAGGCTGCAAAATATGAAACAGATGAACAAAGTTGTTATTTTAAAGCATTAAAGAATTCATCTGTTTATTCAGATACCAAAATTAATCTGACTGAGGGTGGTTGGCAGGTGAAACGTCTCTCTGCAGCATCAGGTACAAAACAAAAACTAACACTGGACAGGGCTCCAGTCAATTTTAGGGAATACTAGGCCAATTTAGCTTTGTCAGTTGCAAACAAAAAGAAAGTGAGCAGGTTCCCCATAGGCAGTGACATGGCAAGAATTAAAATCCTGATTTCTTTAGCTATGAAGCAGCAGCACCAACCACTGTGCTGCCCTTAAGAAAATGATTCTTCCATCCATCCATTACTAGATCTGTAGTACACACATGCACTTAGGTGAAATCTTAGAGGCTCTTTTAAGGTAAGCATTTCCACCCGCTAACCATCTCTTTCCTTTTTCCAGCAGCTCTGAAGGGCAAATGCCTGAGGATTCGTGACAACCTTTAAGAACAGCACACCTCAGCCTGGGCACCAAAGCTTCAACCCTTCTGGGACGGTTGCTATGAATTCAACATGTGGGCAGAATGTGAAGAAACCTTCTCAAGGAGGACTGTTCTACTACCTCAGAAACATCTGAGAAAAGGCAATTTTAAGAATGTTTTTCTTTAATTTTAAAACTTGTTTTTTGGATTAAAAGGGGAAAGCCAGACTGATACCCCAATCATTGCACTTGTGTCCGAGTCATCCCTGACACATGACTGATACAATTCAGGGTCACGGGTGTTTAAGAAAAATGAGGCATTCATAATTTTGTACAAAATCATTCCAAAACACAATACATACAAACTTGCACTACACATTAGACTATCCTGTAAAATGGCACAGCACCAAAAATTCAAGCTTATGTTCTTATAGCCACAATGCATCAGGTTTAATGTAGAAGACTGATGGCACACAACACAACGTTGAGTTAAAGAATGTCAAACCTAACTGCTAGATGCTATCACTTTGATAGAATGTTAGATAACACAACTGGGAAAAGCAAGCGATGATGAATTGTACAATTTCCTTATTAATTTTCAGCACAGTTTGACATTTTTCAAAGCCTGCCAAATTTTTACAACTAACTAATGCACCACCCTGCGGTGGACTGGCACCCTGTCCGGGGATTTGTTCCTGCCTTGCACCCTGTGTTGGCTGGGATTGGCTCCAGCAGGCCCCCGTGACCCTGTGTTAGGATATAGCGGGTTGGACAATGACTGACTGACTGACTAATGCACCATCTGACATGGCTGTATAAATGTTTTCCAGTTATGTCGAGTTCAGCTGCAATCTCAGCCCATCTTCTTCCCTTTCCAAATCTCAGTTTCCTTTTTCTGTTCTATTAGTTCAACAAACAGAAAACATCAGTGAGGTGTGCCTGCTTCTCTTTGCATACTCCAAAAACCACAACTTTACGATAACAGTATTTATTACAATCAAGTTGTTCAAGATGTTAGCACAACAATGATGAAGATACAATAAATGAAAACTCTCATGATAAGATTCTTTAGCGTATCTTTATGTGTCCACATCAACAAACAACAACAGAATGCTGTATGTCTAATCATCTGCTTATGATGATGACACCTGGCAGGTTGTTAAAAGCTTAGGAATAAAAACTATTTTAAGATACATTACTCATTTTCTCCCTTTGTGGATCTCCAGCTACTCACACACGTTTTTAACTAAGACACCTTAAATGCCATCCTTTATGTCATTAAAACTTTATTAGAACTTCCAATTATTTTTAGGAGAAGCAGCATTCATTATAATGAAGAATACTTACGTTTGCAGACAGGAAAACTGTAAAATCCCATTGCACAGCGGCTACACTGACGGCCAATGACATTTGGCTTGCAAGGACACTGGCCCCCTTGGGGGTTACATGTGGAACTGGTAGATCCTGATGTGTCACAGTTGCATGGAAGGGCTCCATTATTATTGAAAGCGACCAAAGATTTGGCCACATCTTGACAGAACTGTGTGGAACTAAGAAAGCTAAAAGAAAAGAAAAACAGAAATGGATTAAAACCAGAAGCATGCTTAACACATTGTTATAAGAGTCAACTGTGAAGTACCATTGAGGCTACTAGTTTTCATAAAAAACAAACAGGTGCTCCCATCCATGACTGGTCCTTGTCTGGCACCTGATTTTACCAGATTAGTCTCTTGACCACCTGAATCTAAAAACTGGAACAAGCAGATTCAGTAAAAAGAAGGATGGATGTAAAGCAGTAGGCAATTCCTTCATTTAATGGACATTAACTAGACCTTATGTTTCTCCTTTCACTTACTGCATGTAAAGGAGTTTTAGAATGATACATAAAATTCTCAGACGCCATGTCAAACAGATGAAAACGTAACAATTGTCTTTACTAATTGAGTTTATTTAGGAGCAAATAACAAAAAATCACTCAAGTATTCACTCAAGTATTCAAGTGTTTAGCTTGATGTGAAAATGGACTGCATAAACAACAAAATAGTTTTCAAAAATATGAGTCTGCAATGACCTATGCAACATGTTGCCACCCTCTGATGTTGTGATGTTGATTTCAAGGATGTCATCTGAAATATGATATGATTCTGTCTTTTAAATAAATCTTGCTTTTAAATAAAAGCAAGATTTGTGGGACTTAAAGGCAAGAACCATCACAAGATGGCAGCACTACAAAACTTAAGAAACAAGGCCAAGTTACAAAGGCATTACATTTATCTTCTTCGTTTTCACCTCTTCCCACTACAATGTGGGATCCATGCACATGATCAGCCTTCATCATACAACTCAGACCTGCACCTCTTTCCCAGTTAAACCCTTTTCCTTCAAATTTTCTTTTATTTTATCTGTCCATGTCCTCTTTGGATAACCCTGTTTTCTCTTCCACTGTACTTCTATATCCATTACTACAGTATTTGCCCACATATTCAACTGTCTCTCCTCATCAAATCATGTTCATATCTGTTTCAAATACTTTCCTATACTTTCTTAGATATCTTTCGTACTATTTTTGTACTTCTGACTGTCTCATTTCTTATTCTCTCCTTCTTTGTAACTCCATATATCCATCTCAACATTCTCGTCTTTGCAGCATCCAACATCCTCCTTTAGTGCTCCCTTTACTGCCTCACATCCATACACATTTACTGGCCTCACCACTGTCTTAAAAACCTTACCTCTGACCTTTGCCTTGATTCTTTGATCACACAATACTGCTGATAATTTCTTCCAATTGTTCCATCCAAACTGCACTCTGTGGGTTATCTCTGCATCCAGTTATCCATCATGGGCTACCACTGATCCTAGGTATTTAAACTTAACCACTTTTTTCAATAGCTCTACCCGACGTCTAACTTTTGAATCCTGATCATAATAATGCACTGATCTGCTACAGAAAACTCCTTTTAAAGTTTTGTTTACATTTTTGCAAGTCACTGACTGATGCGGGTTTTTTAGATGGAAAAAGATATTGATATGTGGGCAGCAAAGATGGCCTATTACTGATAAATACTGAGGAACTATTGCTGGTGTGTTTAAGTACTAGCTTTCTGAGGAAAACATAAAGGCAAAGCAAGATTTTAGATGTATAATGTTTTCATAACAGCATGCTCTAATTTCTAATAATGGTTAAATAACTATTACTAATTGCAAAAATTGTAACAGTCTTTAAAAAACTGTTTCACAATACTGAAAATTGGCAGGCACATTAACTTGAACCTTATCAGTACATTTGCTTAACCCACTTTAACTCTCACTTTCACTTTCTTTCTTTCTCTGTCTTCCTCTTTCTGAAAGGAGGTGATACAATTTTTTTAGACATAAGACAAGTCAAGGTGTCAATATTTCTAGTTAACCAGTGGCAAGCTGTAGAGGAGGAAGAAGAGTACTGTATATGAAAGATTGGCAGATTTATATGTATTGAAAATTGAAAAACCACTGGTTGTACTAAAAAGAATATGCTATGGAACTTTTAAAATCCTTAATTATTAACTGTTTATATCTATTATAAAAAAAATCTTGAGAAGGAGATGAGCTGTGATCTTCTCGGAAGACACTTTGACGTCACGCGAGACAAGCCAGTGAGACAAAAGGACAGCTGCTGTTCCATCCTTTTAACACTAGAATTACCACAGCCTACGAGAAAACTCATAAATCCGTCCCACCTTAAATCCATTCGCACCTCTCCGTCAGCGGCTTTTGTTCTGTAAATGTGCCGATTAAGACAAGCAGCAAGCAGCCTACTATTCCATCCCCCCACTGTTGCAGAATGTTCACAAAGCTCTCCAAACTCATGCCTTGATTGATTATCTGGGAGTGAAGTGCTGGAGTTTTAGAGTGGAAATAATAGATCGTTATTTGGAACACATGCATTTCATGTGTGTTCAGTTTCTACAGTAATCTGTGTAAACATATTGTTAAAACAGAAACTTTTTCATATTTTAGTAATAAATGTTACAAAATGTAGGCATAAACTATAAAATGTATGAAGCCTGAAGTCCAAAGATCAAATAAACACTTTTACAAAAGGTTCAAGGATGATACAACAGCTTCTGTGGTGTAGCTGTAAGATTTGCTGACTTGTAATTAAAAGTCCCCGGTTCGATCCTGACTGCCTCCTATATTTGCCATTTTCAGTAGTGAGCTGCTCTTATTATTAATATTATACAGTAAACACATACATTTGGTTTGTGTCTGTAACAGCCGCTGTACATTTATAGGGCTTGTAAAAGTTACTGTTTTTTTTTCACGTTTATTCTCTCAGTCATGCATACTACCGCCCAACCCCCCCCCCCCAGGGATCTGATGCTGTTAGTTTTTATCTGAAACTGGGAATAACTGTAGATGTGAGTGGTGTTTTGAGGCAATGGAACTGGACATTCTCTGATCTTAATGGATAAAAGACATAGGTCTTTATGATATTTGGAATAACTCATTTTATGTTAACACGTGAGGAGCGGATAGAAATTGTGTTGATGTCTGGTGAACGCAGTAACCGGGTCATTGCAGCAGATTTCAATGCAAGACACCCTACGAGACCACCCATCTCCCATGCTACAGTTAGCAAACTGCTTGCTAAGTTTCGTGAAACTGGTTCAGTGTTGGATTTGCCAAAATGTGGACGCATGAAAACTGTCACTAATGAAGAAACATCAGTGGCTGTCCTAGCTTCATTCAGCAAGAGCCCACAGCGTAGCACTCGCCGCATGTCACTGGAGAGTGGCATTAGTCGAACATCCCTTCGGCGGATATTAGCTACTCACAAATGGCACCCTTACAAACTCCAGCTACTGCAGCATCTCAACGAGGATGACCCAGATTGGCGCACTGAATTTGCAGAATGGGCAAAACAAAAATTGGAACAGGACCCTCAGTTTTTGCAGAAGATTTTGTTCAGTGATGAGGCAAACTTTTATGTGAATGGTGAAGTTAACAAACAAAACCACCGCTATTGGTCTGACACTAACCCACATTGGATAGATCCCTCCAAGACTGTTGGAACAAAAAAATTGATGGTATGGTGTGGTATATGGGGTACAAAGATAGTGGGGCCATTCTTCATCAATGGAAACCTCAAGGCCACTGGATATGCGAAATTGCTACATGATGATGTGTTTCCCTCTTTATGCACTGAAGCTGGCACGTTCCCTGAGTTTTTCCAGCAAGATGGTGCACCACCACATTATGGGTGTCAGGTCCGAGCATTCCTAGATGAACAGTTTCCTGGAAAGTGGATTGGTCGTCGTGGGCCAGTTGAATGGCCCCCAAGGTCTCCCGATCTGACCCCCTTAGACTTTTATCTTTGGGGTCATCTGAAGGCAATTGTCTATGCTGTGAAGATACAAGATGTGCAGCACCTGAAACTACGGATACTGGAAGCCTGTGCTAGCATTTCTCCTGCGGTGTTGCTATCAGTGTGTGAAGAGTGGGAGAAGAGGGTTGCATTGACAATGCAACACAATGGGCAGCACATTGAACACATTTTATAAGTGGTCAGAAACTTGTAAATAACTCATGAAAGAATTAAGTTACGTTAAAACCAAGCACACCATTGTTTTTCTTGTGAAATTCCCAATAAGTTTGATGTGTCACATGACCCTCTTCCTATTGAAAAAACAAAAGTTGGATCCAAAATGGCCAACTTCAAAATGGCCACCATTGTCACCACCCATCTTGAAAAGTTTCCCCCCTCACATATACTAATGTGCCACAAACAGGAAGTTAATATCACCAACCATTCCCATTTTATTAAGGTGTATCCATATAAATGGCCCACCCTGTACATTTCGGAAAACATTGTGGCACGGATGCAACATTATTCATATTCATTTGCATAACATCTTGTGGTAGTAATCACTTACCACGTGTTTTTTTTTTTCCCCCGATCTTGCCAGTCTACATGTTGCTGTATGGTGATCTTTCTTTTGTACTCCAGGACATGCAGAGGAAAGAATAGTATAGAGGCAAGTTCAGCGCTATATTCAATCATCAGATTCAAATGTTAACGGTTTACACACACGCAAGAACCGTCCTTCCTACATTTACGACATGTGTACCTGTTGCAATGCGCACACTTCTCTCTGTGCTGTTGTTTCTATTACACACCTGAAAGAAAGAGACAATATATCTGACATTATAATATAGTATATATATATATCCATCCATCCATCCATTTTCCAACCCGCTGAATCCGAACACAGGGTCACGGGGGTCTACTGGAGCCAATCCCAGCCAACACAGGGTACAAGGCAGGGAACCAATCCTGGGCAGGGTGCCAACCCACTGCAGGACATATATATATAACTTTTACAAGTACCATAAATTTATACCCAATGTCCCATATATTTGTCAGAGGTGCAGGTCTGAGCTGTATGATGAAGGCTGATCATGTGCATGGATCCCACATTGTAGCGCATAGAGGTGAAGAAGAAGAAGAAGAAGATAAATGTAATGCCTTTGTAACTTGGCCTTGTTTCTTGTGTCTCTTTCTTTTTTTTTCTCCGTGCTGCAAGAACCGTCCTTCCTACATTTATGACGTGTACCTGTTGCAATGCGCACACTTCTCTCTATGTTGTGGTTTCTATTACATTGAAAGAGCACTTGACACTGACTCAGTTTACTTTCCTGGGGAAGTGGCTGTCTTGGAACAGAAGCTTGTCGATGTTGCATCCTCCTTTTCTTTTTCCATCGCCTTTTCTAGTAAGGCGAGCCATGAACACTCTTCTTTTCTCAGTGGCCTCCGTGCATGCCTTGCGCAGCACTGAGAAAAAAAAAAAAGAAAAAAAGAAAGACAAATATATAGGACATTGGGCATAAATGTATGGTACTTTTAAAAGTTAGCTTTTTTCAGTTTTATTCTCTTAATCACGATCACACTCTAAAACCCCACCCCTCCTGATCTGACTCTAAGTAACAGCGCCAGCATAAATTCACAAACGAACAGCGTCAGATCGGGTGTGAATTTATGCTGGTGCTGTTACTTAGAGTCAGATCAGGAGGGGTGGGGTTTTAGAGTGTGATCGTGATTAAGAGAATAAAACTGAAAAAAGCTAACTTTTAAAAGTACCATACATTTATGCCCAATGTCCTATATATTTGTCTTTCTTTTTTTTTCTCAGTGCTGCGCAAGGCATGCACGGAGGCCACTGAGAAAAGAAGAGTGTTCATGGCTCGCCTTACTAGAAAAGGCGATGGAAAAAGAAAAGGAGGATGCAACATCGACAAGCTTCTGTTCCAAGACAGCCACTTCCCCAGGAAAGTAAACTGAGTCAGTGTCAAGTGCTCTTTCAATGTAATAGAAACCACAACATAGAGAGAAGTGTGCGCATTGCAACAGGTACACATGTCATAAATGTAGGAAGGACAGTTCTTGCAGCACGGAGAAAAAAAAAGAAAGAGACACAAGAAACAAGGCCAAGTTACAAAGGCATTACATTTATCTTCTTCTTCTTCACCTCTTTGCACTACAATGTGGGATCCATGCACATGATCAGCCTTCATCATACAGCTCAGACCTGCACCTCTGACAAATATATGGGACATTGGGTATAAATTTATGGTACTTGTAAAAGTTAGCTTTTTTCAGTTTTATTCTCTCAATCACGATCATGCTCTAAACCCCCCCACCCCCCGCCCCTCCTGATCTGACTCTAAGTAACAGCGCCAGCATAAATTCACACCCGATCTGACGCTGTTCGTTTTCAAATAATATTGCATTAATGCGATAATGTTTTCTGATTGGTACTATTCAGGTCATAAAATGATTTCTTCAAAATGTCACATATATTGTCTCTTTCTTTCAGGTGTAATAGAAACCACAGCACAGAGAGAAGTGTGTGCATTGCAACAGGTACACATGTTGTAAATGTAGGAAGGACGGTTCTTGTGTGTGTGTAAACTGTTAACATTTGAATCTGATGATTGCATATAGCGCTGAACTTACCTCTGTACTATTCTATCCTCTGCATGTCCTGGAGTACAAAAGAAACAGCGCTATACAGCAACATGTGGGGACTGGCAAGATCGGGGAAAAAAAAAAACACACAAAACATGCAGTCAGTGATCACTACCGCAAGATGTTATGCGAATGAATATGAATACTATGAATAATGTTGCATCCGTGCCACAATGTTTTCCGAAATGTACTATACCGGTCATAAAATGACTTATTCCAAATATCATAAAGACCTATGTCTTTTATCCATCCAGATCAGAGAATGTCCAGTTCCATTGCCTCAAAACACCACTTACATCTACAGTTATTCCCAGTTTCAGATAAAAACTAACAGTGTCAAATCCCTGAGTTGGGGAGAGGGGGTGGTCGGTAGAATGCATCTTGGTCGTGACTGAGAGAATAAAAGTGAAAAAAAAGGTAACTTTTACAAGTTCTATAAATGTACAGCAGCTGTTACAGACACAAACCAAATATATGTGTGTACTGTATAATATTAACAATAAGAGTAGCTCACTACTGAAAATGGCAAATATAGGAGGCAGTTGGGATCGAACCGGGGACTCTTGATTACAAGTCAGCAAATCTTACTGCTACGCCACGGAAGCTGTAGTATCGTCCTTGAACCTTTTGTGAAAATGTTTATTTGATCTTTGGTTCAGGTTTCACACATTCTATAGTTTATGCCTACATTTTGTAACACTTATTACTAAAATTTGAAAAAGTTTCTGTTTTAACAATATGTTTATACAGAATACTGTAGAAATGGAACACACATGAAATGCATGTGTTCCAAATAACGATCTATTATTTCCACTCTAAAACTCCAGCACTTCACTCCCAGATAATCAATCAAGGCATGAGCTGGGAGAACTTTGTGCATGTTCTGCAACAGTGGGGGGATGGAATAGCAGGCTCCTTGCTGCTTGTCTTAATCGGTACATTTACAGGACAAAAGCCGCTGATGGAGAGGTGTGAACGGATTTAAGGTGGGCAGGATTTACGAGTTTTCTCGTAGGCTCTGGTAATTCTAGTATTAAATGATCGATGCGCAGAGCGACAAGCAAAACACGCAGCTCGCCAGAAGATGATCCAATCGCATCTCCTTACCGTGCATTCATGCCCCCCACCCACCCCCCCACCCCTTAACAAAAAGCAAACAGCAGAGACGTAATGTGGCAAAAGGACAGCTGCTGCACAGACATTTAAATGATCAACAAGCAGCGCAACAAGCACAACTCACAGCTCACCAGCAGCAGCAGCAAGACAACAGCTGATTCGACCACATCTCCTTAGCTGCGTTCAGCTCCCCCACTTCACAACGCGAGCAGCATTATACATCCCGCAAAAAAGAGATTTAACTATGCCAGGGGCCGGAAATAAAGGACAAAGAGTAGATGACAAAGTAGAGCATCGTAAAGAATTCAAAAATGTTGGCATGGTACACATGCACAGCAGGTTAGAGATAATGGAAGTACGAAAATACCAAAGTTTCAAAAAAAAGGATAGGAAAGATCACATTAGCGCAAACAAACGGAAATTATTACTCGGTGAAATAACGGAACAGCGAAAAGAGATTGAATATATTGTTCGGATTTAAACTTTAAGCAGGAGACTTGTAGATCATTTAATTCGTGTTACCAGCTAGAATTAAAAGATTCCAAAAATGTGGTTACGGTATGAAGTCCCGTGAGACTTTTAACATGAGATTCTTTCAAGTCACGCCCTACTTACAACTATTTTCAAACAAGACCACAGTCATCTAACCTCAGTCGTATGAAGGCTTTTGTCAGACACACTTCCTGCACTCTCAGCTCTTATAAAATTTTATCAGGACAATAATTTTATACATTCGAGATGACAAGTCAACGACAAAGTGAAGAAGAAAGAGCATGGACAAACAATCGAGAAAGTCGTTTTATTTATCAGAGAGAAAGAAACGATATTCACTCACAGGCAGTTATACGTTGCATTGTCACAATGTAAGTCCAAACACGGAATCAACGCAATCTTGAAGAAAAGTATTGTTTTTACAAAAGTTTTAAAGTAAAAGTGAAAATAATGCATATGTAACAATTCCCATGAAAATAACAATCTCTTTAAATTGTATATCCGGTAAACCAAACATGAGGGTGGGCGAACAAAGCGAGGAGGGCTGGAGCCCCCTAGTATTTTAAAAATAAATAAATTTGTAAAAAAAAAAAACAATAACTAAGCTTATTCATGAATAAATATGACAAACTGTAGCATAACCTAAAAAGTACTAGAACTGGACGTAACTCCTTCATTTGTGTGTTTCCCTTTATCCTGTTTTTTATTTTCAGCTTTGTACTTAAACTATACAAAGCATATATCAATGATTGTGTTGCTGCTGAATCTTGCTCCATAAGCCAGCTACAGTAATTCATTAATGATTTTATTAGTATTCATCCATCTCCTAGGTTTACAGTCAATGTTTCTACTACAGCGCTACCATTTTTACATATCAGTCTTTCTATCAGCTTTCCAGAACTTAAACCCTCTGTCTATTATAAGCCATTGGCACACAAAGTTACCTTCTCTAAAGCATCTTCCATCCAGTCTCTGCTGTGTCTGCAGTGATGAGGTTGACGTTTGTAATGAAACATTCAGAATGAGGAGTTTCTTCATAGACAGAGGATACCATTCTTTTTTGTTTTGGGCAGAGCCCTCAATCAATCCAGGAGTAGACCTCATAACATCCACTCTAAGAAGAATCCCAATAATGAAACCCACATTCCACTGGCCATTCCATTTCACCCCAACAATGTATTTCTCCCACAGGTCATTAAACAGAATTTCTTTATTTTGCAGACTGATCCTTTTACAGGAACCTCTTTTCCTAACCCTCCCTTCTGTTGATCAACTAACCTACTGTGGCAGGTGGCCGGGTGCGGCCCTCAATCAGCCGCCTATATAACGAGCCGCCGCCCTACAATCAAGGCTGGAGTCGGGTGAGGAGGTGGACGAGGTCAGAGGAGGTGGCAAGGAGAGGCCCTGAGTGTTTGTGAGGAGAAGAAAGTGGCTGCTGGAAGCCTGGACTTTGGGAGTCGGTGGGGATTTGTTGTGTGGTGCACTTAAGACTGTTGTATATAGGGTGAAATGTATAATAAACGTGTGGTGATGGACTGCAACGTGTCTGCCTGTCTGTGTCCGGGAGCACCCTTTCACACTAAACACATTTCTCACCCACTACTCACTTCACAGAAGACAGCCACATTCTCTACCAGGCACTCTAAGCTGTAACAGGAACCGCTGTGTCACTTGCAAATGTCACAGCAATACCATTGTATCTGGTCCCTCTGGTAAACTCAATATTAAACAAAGAGCCTCTTGTCAGTCTCAAAATCGCATATACATTTCTTGTAGGTATATATATTTCTATACATTGTATACACATTTCTGAATGTCTAGTCATCTACATAGGTGAAACAGGCAGATGGCTAGCAGGCTGTTTCACAGAGCATGTTTGAGTTATTAAAACCACAGACCTTGCAAAGCCTATTGTAGAACAGTTCACATCCTTTGATCATAAACACACCGATTTCTCTGTTTGTGCTCTTTCACATGATTTTAAAGACTCTTTGCAAAGAAAAACAGAAGAAGCTAAGCTCATTCTCACCCTAGGTTCACACATTTCTCCAGTTCTTAATGACTGATTAACTTTTTAATCTTTTCCTTTTAATCATCTCTAATGACAATTTTTTACATCTATTCTCTCCCTTTTGCCTTTCATCTGCCCAGGTGTTTTACCTCTACCCCCAAACCCCCCATCCAAACCAACTACACCCCTGCATGTTACCTGCCTTTTCCTTTTGAGCTGGACACCTGATGCAGGCTATACAGCTGAAACACTGTGTCTTTTACTGTCTTTTCTTTTCAGCGTGGAAATAACCTTTAACCTTTTCTTTAGCAGTCCAAAGAAAAGAAAGCAGCCCTTGGAACCTAATAAACCAAACTTGCTTGTGTTTGAGGATGTGAGTGGAACACCGGAGGAAAATCTAAAAAGACACAGGAGAACCTGGAGACTCTACAAGCCAACAATTGGGTGCAGGATT
This sequence comes from Erpetoichthys calabaricus, assembly GCF_900747795.2. NCBI lineage: Eukaryota > Metazoa > Chordata > Cladistia > Polypteriformes > Polypteridae > Erpetoichthys > Erpetoichthys calabaricus. The sequence goes on along the minus strand of NC_041399.2, from coordinate 70,929,963 downwards.
TAGATCCCAGCCGCTGAATTCATGAAGCAGCACTGCTAATGACTACATAACCTCAGTTAGTAGGTTTTCTGTTTAAAAGACAGCTCAGCTTTTTATATGGAGAGAAATAACTAAGCATTTAGTTGTAAAATAGATAAACAAAAGCCAAGTGAGCGGTAAGTGCCATAGCATGAGATAAAGAAGGCATAAATTATTCCATTAAGGTATTTATTAAGGCAGCATGGAGGTGCAGAGTTAATGAAATTGTTTGAATCCTTGTCTTGTCGCTTTCTTTGTGAAGACTGCTCATTTTGTATTTGTCTGAGGTTCATTGCCGATTCTATATTAGCTTGGTGTGACAGAATGGGAATGTGTGTGAGAATGTGCCCTGTGATGGGGCTGACACCTAGGTAAGGATTTGTCGTTGCATGTATCCAATGCTGTGGGCCCCTACAACCCTGATATTGGATGAAATGAAAAAAGATGATGCATTTTTACAACAAGAAACAAATTATTAACCATTCAAGAGGTTACAAACTTACTCAATATAGAAGCTGTTTTCACCACAGTTGTTGATGAAATCAAAGGATAGGTCCAAAGGTTTTTCACTGAGGATATCAGGGCTGTAATTATCCACAGGAACAACCAAGATGTAATCCTGTAACACAATGAATCTTATGAGCTGCTTATCTGTTTTTAAACAAAGTTAACATTTACAGGAAAGAACAGATTCTTTTATGATAAGAATGAAAGTGATGACAGTACCCAAGACAGTAAAATGCAACAAATCAACTTAGGCATACAAATGTTAAAAATAGAAAAGTTACATTTAAAGTCAGTAGATTTAAACTTTAATTTTTTTTAATAATTGCTTAAATTATTTTCTTACCACTAGTAACGTTTTCCCATGTGGCACCTTTAGGGTGATTAATAGCTCCTGATCAGGTATATCTAGGGCTATGCGGTTATCTGCAATCACCTGGTCACGGCAGCCATAGATATGTGGGCAGAAAACAGCACTGAAGGAGCCTAATAAGCAAAAAACACATTTGTATGTTATCTTAGAATGTTCTTTTTAATCAATAAAGACAAGTTAAAAAGAACTGTCACAGTCCAATTTTTTATCATCATGATGGCTTATGAATTAAAACTGCATCCCTGGTCTTTGAAGCTTTTTCTTGGTCTCATTCGACAGCTCATGCAATGACACGTGCAACCCATGAATTTTACGATTGGGGCACGGCGGGACTGAAACCGGGCTCTGAGTCCTCTTCATGGCTGGCACAGACATGGCAATGTGCCTTTGTTGCCTGGTGGCATGATCATGCGTTAATTCAATAGTTTGATCTGTGACACACACATCATGATCCAAGAATTGAAGGTGAGGCATCAGTTATGCCATGTTCCACTTTGACATGACATACACAGCCACGTGCTTTAACTCCTTCTCCCATCTAGTGAAGATGTGGCAGCATGTATTGTCTCATAGAAATGGAGGCACACATGCCTCCATGAGGCATATTGTACATACTGCTGCTGCGTACCTCGGGCTGACATGAAAACACCTAGACAGGAAGTAGCCACGTTGCCTCAGACTAACAAGAAAACAATAGCACTAAAACATAACAGACGTGTGGGTAAAAAACTTTTTCAAGCATACTACACCGACCACTTCAATTCCCTCTCACTGCACAACATACGAACTTCATCTCCAAGTAAAGTGACACATGCTAACTAACAGTGAGATCACATGAAACCCTCAATTGATAAACCAACTACAAACATTTCTTCTCATTTGCTTAAAAAGGTACAGGCTTTCATTAACTGAAACAGCCATTATGCCCAAGCCTTTACAAATGAAAGGTAAGTTGGAGCAGCACAAAAACTACAATTACAGATGGACAGCAGACAGGTTCAAGAAGTTACAAAGTACTTTCTCACCGCTCTTATACAACACCCATGCTGTTTTAGCACACAGCACTTTGTACATTTAATTACTACTACTTAACTACTAAAACAAATTACAAGTTGAGTATCCCTAATCCAAGGTTCCAAAATTTGAAACTTTTTTGAGCGCCAACATGATGCCACCTATGTTGTCTATTTTTATTTTTTACTGTTGAGAGGATGTGAACAACATTTGTGCAGCTTCATCGCTCAGGATAACAAAATTAAAACTACAAACCTTCACCTAAAGAAAAAAGAAGCTGAGTAAGGTACATGCTAGAATTTGGAAGACCACATATAGGTCATCAGATGTTAAGACCCAACATCACTAGTGCGTGAAAATAATATAAAATTAATTAATGAAACTAGTCAAGAAGTTTGTTAAATGGTGTGACTCAAGCCACCTACACCTAAACACCAGCAAAACCAAGGAGATGGTGGTGGATTTTAGGAGACCCAGACCCCTCATGGACCCCGTGATCATCAGAGGTGACTGTGTGCAGAGGGTGCAGACCTATAAATACCTGGGAGTGCAGCTGGATGATAAATTGGACTGGACTGCCAATACTGATGCTCTGTGCAAGAGAGGACAGAGCCGACTATACTTCCTTAGAAGGCTGGCGTCCTTCAACATCTGCAATAAGATGCTGCAGATGTTCTATCAGACGGTTGTGGCGAGTGCCCTCTTCTACGCAGTGGTGTGCTGGGGAGGCAGCATAAAGAAGAAGGACACCTCACGCCTGGACAAACTGGTGAGGAAGGCAGGCTCTATTGTAGGCATGGAGCTGGACAGTTTGACATCCTTGGCAGAGCAACAGGCACTCAGCAGGCTCCTGTCAATCATGGAGAATCCACTGCATCCACTAAACAGTATCATCTCCAGACAGAGGAGCAGCTTCAGCGAAAGACTGCTGTCACTGTCCTGCTCCACTGACAGACTGAGGAGATTGTTCCTCCCCCACACTATGCGACTCTTCAATACCACCCTGGGGGGTAAACGTTAACATTATACAAAGCTATTGTCTGTTTTACCTGCATTTTTTATCACTCTTTAATTTAATATTGTTTTTTATCAGTATGCTGCTGCTGGAGTATGTGAATTTCCCCTTGGGATTAATAAAGTATCTATCTATCTACCTATCTATCTGTCTATCTAAAACAACATACTTGAACAATTGTATTGTGTCCAAGCATTCGTAAGTCAGAGTTTGATATGTTTAAAAAACACTGTCCCCTGCTGCCAGGGATGGCCATACACGACTGCCTAGTTCGCTGATATGGCTGAGCCAACCCTGACAGCAGGCATGAAGGAGTGAAGGATGGCTGAGATATTCCTGACCTGTTGGCCAGCTCCCTGAGAATAATCTGACGAAAAAACAAAAAAGTGTTGCAGTGCAAATATCCAGCATTGGCCCTCTTAAAAGGGCACTAAAAGAGAGTCTGTTTATCAGTTTGTCTGTTTTACTTGTAAACTTGATAGATAGATAGATAGATAGATAGATAGATAGATAGATAGATAGATAGATAGATAGATAGATAGATAGATAGATAGATACATACTTTATTAATCCCAACACTTGTTAAGCATTTTAGCCTTGTATCCTCTTGAAATCTCTTATGGACATTTGATAGATTTGTGTCTTTTTTCAAGATTTGTACTGTATTTATTATTTTTGTGTGTTTCATACAGTGTATGTTTTTTGGTAAAAAACAAGTACCGGTACTGCATAAATAAAATGATAAACAATATTTAGAATATCTAGCTGGTACACTGAAAAAGAAACAAACATTGAATAATTTTTGAGAATACATATTTTTTATAGACAATGGATAAAGGTACTATTTTTAAATAAAGCTTTATTTCAGATAAGTACATTATAGAAGAAATAATATAATATAAGACTTCTCTGCATCTGGTTATGCAAGAGCTTAGTGCAAAATTTTTTCTTAACTAGATAAAGGAAACAAAAAATTAGTATTGGTATCGGTCGATCCAGTAACATGATATCAGTAATCGGTATTGGCTCTAAAAAAAACTGTTCAGCGCATTCCTAGCTTACACATACACACTTACAAGTCATTAAAATGAAGACACCTCTCCTCATTTGCTTTGAAAACAAAATTTCATTGACAGTAACAAAGTTGAATAACGCAAAAAGCAAAATGCACAGACAGATGGCAGTCAACTTCAACAAGTAAAAATGTGCTTCCTCTAATATTACCAACAAGTTCTGGCAAACTTTTTCAGTGGTTTATATGCAGTATAAACAGCCCATAAGACCCTGCATTGATAAGGCCATAAGTCATAATCACATTTATCATTATATTGGTAGACTTTACCCCTTTCAATGTCCTTATATTGAGGACTGGAGGTGCGTGTGTTAAATTAGTTACAACGTAAATTACAAAGTAACATTTCACTGATGCTATAATTACTATTGTATTGCCCATTACTCGCTGTAGTGACCTAGTATCTCTAAATGACAAGGTTAGAGATTTAAAACCCAACAAAGATTCAGTGTGTATCCCTGAGGCAGTTGTATGGCTGACCAGTTTTACAACTGTACACAAAACAATCACAGGTAAAGTACAGTCAGCAATTTGAATTCATTGTATGCAGTCATAACAATCACAGCTTGTAAATCATTTCTTCCACATATTTAAAACATCCTTCTCTCACTAATAGAACAAATAGGTTAATTGCAGTGAAACAATGCTTTACTACTAGTCTATGAAGAGTACGTTGACAAGCACTTTCATAGCAGATCATTCAAAAACGTAGCCTCACTGCAGAAAGCAACCCACTAGAGAATGTGCCAAGTTTAACTTATGCGTAGCTAGTTCTGCAGAGCAAACTGTGTCTTAACTTGAATCAACAAAGAAAACCTCATACAACGGTTGGTCATACAGTAGAACTGACAGATAAATCGTGTTCTCTCCTTGGGAGGTATGACAGACGACCAGGGATCTTTCCTGTTGTAAAGGAAGGCACTGCCTTCCCCAGAGCACTAGATGGCAGCCCCGCTGGGTTGCAGCAGTGCCTCAGATTCTCACAGGATTCCATGGGAGTAGGAGTTTGGCACAGCCCTGTTGGGTTTCGTGGGGGCTGCCAGGGGGAGCTGCAGAGCTCTGCTTTGGGCTTCCACCACACCTGGGAGTACTTCCATAAAATGCTGATGGGCTACCTGAGGTGTTTCCAGGTGCAGCATAAAAGGGACCACCTCACTTCACCTAAGGAGTCAGAGTTGGGAGGAAGAGGGACAAAGCTTGCCAGTGGAGGAGTGGAGACGAAGGCAGAGAGAAAAAGAGAAGAAAAGTGCTGTGTGCTGTTTATTGTAGAGTGTTTGGTTCTGGTGGGAGACGGGTGAAAAGCGTTTCCCCCTTGGAAATAAAGCCTTGTTTGTTGCAGGGACTTGTATCTGGTGTCTGTCTGGGTTGGGTTTGGGGAGCTGGTGTGACTCATGGTGTCCACAATGGTTATATATCTGCTGTTAGATAAAGGAGTGATTTATTCAGTTAATTTCAGTAATGAATGAAACTTCAACCGGCTAACTAAACAAGTTATTAGGGGGAAAATAGCTTTTAGCTACATGAGAGTGAGCACTATCTGACCTCTGATATATCTTCAGTTCTGTGGCTGCATATATGGTACACTACAAGAATCAACATGCATCTAAACTGCACAGAAAACTGTCAATATTCTTTTGAGTGCCATTCCAGAGGAGTACCAAGGCATGTAATTGTTCCCAGCAAACAGGAAACTCCCAGTAAGGGCAGGTCATAAATTTGTATTGATTAATTTCCTAATCTTTATACAAACCCTGTGCTGCCATTACCAATCAGACCGCTTAAAAATTTTCTTGCATCAACCTGGGCCAGCCTCAGAACAAATTTAGCAAGGGGCATTGGGTTTCATGAAGGGCTGATGCATGATTATGATACATGCCTGAGAGTACATACACGTCAGATTAATGCAAACACATCTTCATCCTGAACAATTCAACTCCACACATTCTATTTTGCCTATGACACCCAAAGTCTAGCACCTATAAGCTAATACATACAAAAATCCCAATATGCAACACTGAATATACAATTCAGATCAATGAATGATCATAAAATAAACCAAAACAAAAATAAACACAAAAAAAATAATTTTAGGCATAAAACCTCAAAGATGACTCATTCATTTAGCCTACCACTACATGATGCTAACAACATTTCTAAAATAATGCCATTAATGCATCTTCAGCTTAATATTTAGCTTTTACAACACTTCACCGTAGACAACGTAAACTGCACCAAGGGTGTTATGTGATATTGCTATGTTAAAACACATAAATGAAGACATTTGTTAAATCACCAAGCTCATCTTTAAAACAGTTGAATTTGAAGAGACTGCCAAATGAACTTCTGTAGTAGTCATATAAATAAAATCACAACGCATCACTGGCTGTAAAAATTATATGCACATGGACGTCCCCTGTCTCATAACCACTGTTATACTTACTGAGCATTCAATGAGAGATGTTAACTCACCCATCCAAGGCCTTCCACCATCAACTACAACTGCAACAGGGAATGTGGCATGTTCAGGTTGCAAATAATGAATAACAACCACATATTGTCCAGCATTTGAGATGCGTGTATTAAATGTAAGCTGATTCTGTCAAAAAGAAAAAACGTCTCAATTTATAATTTAACACAGTATATTCAAAAATTTGATGAATGAACTATTACTGGTAAAATCAAATTTTCTGCAAAGGAAAACCAAATTATGCAAAAAAGAAGAGTTACCCTTAAGTACAACTGAATTCAGCATGCCTGCAATCGGTTAACTGTATATTATCTAACTGTTACATTTGTCTATGTTTCTGAATTTGTTTTAATGCTTAAAAGTATAGAACTTAATTTGTAAGTCAATCTAGCTAATAGATAACCATAACTTGGTCACAGTTGTAACTTATAAATCTAATAATGTTTTTTTATTTATAATTTTATTGATTTTATTGTAATCATTCCACACAAGTAGATCAATTTTTACAAAAAAATTGGATTGAAACAAATCAACCCCCACCCCTGAGAAAGAGAGCATGGCCAACAGACTAAAACTTAAAAATAGTAAAAATAAATAAATTGACGAGTTTATTAGGGGGATACAGATAAATGGAGAAGAAAAAGAAATGGGGAGAGAATCTACCTCCTCAGTGCTTTAAGAGCTTATTTTAAAATATCATTAGATCCTGCCAGGTTTTGAAAAAGTTCTGCACAGATCCTCTAAGTGAGAATTTGATTTTTTCCAATTTCAAATAATATAAAACATCAGTTACCCACTGACTTAAAAGAGAAGATTTAGGATTTTTCCAGTTTAGCAAAATAAGTTTATGTGCAATAGTGTAGTAATGGCAATCACAGTTTGTTTGTCCTTTTCCACTTTGAGCCCATCTGGAAGAACACCAAACACAGCTGTTAGTGGGTTAGGAGTGATTGTGACACCAAGGCTGTCTGAAAGGCACTTAAAAATATTTGTCCAGAATGATGTTAATTTGGTGCAGGCCCAAAACATGTGACTCAGTGAGGCCGGAACTTGATTGCAGCGTTCACAGGTTGGATCTTGCCCTGGAAACATTTTGGACAATTTCAAGCGAGACAGATGTGCTCGATATATAATTTTGAGTTGAATAATTGTATGCTTTGCGCATATGGAGCTCAAATGAAATCTCTACATTGCTACCTTCCACTCCTTTTATGATATGTTGAGTGAGAGATCCTTTTCCCATTGTCCTCTTGGATCTTTGAAAGGGAGGGACTGTAAAATATTTTTATATATTGCAGAAATGCTATCTGAGTCCTCAAGACTGAGCGATACTTTTTCCAGCATAGAGGAAAGTGGTAGATGGGGAAAAATGGCGCAGGTTCTGTTTGACAAAGTTTCTAATTTGAAGATAGTGAAAGAAATGTGTTGCTGGAAAATTACATTTGGAATGTAATTGTTCATAGGATGCAAAGATGTTGTCTATATAAAGATCTCTAAGCAATTTAATCCCAAATGTTTTCCAGATTTTAAAAACTGCATATGTTTGAGAGGATTGAAAAAGGTGGTTCTTATGCAGAGGTACCACAGATAAAAGATTCTCCATCTTAAAATGCTTTCTACATTGGTTCCATATTCTGAGTGAATGAAGCACAATTGGGTTATTAGTATATTGGCGATAACTTACATTTATTGGGGCACAAAGCAGGGAATATAGAGTAATACTGCAGGATTTTATTTCTATTGCGGGCCAAGCCTATGTATTTTCATCTTTTTGTGTCCATGTCCAGGTTTTTATAGGTTGTGTGTTTGCTGCCCAGTAGTAAAACTGAAAGTTAGGTAGAGCCATGTCACCTTCTGTCTTAGGTCTTTGTAGAGTCGCTCTTTGGATAAGTGGATGTTTTAGGTTCCAAATAAATGAGGTTATGGTTGAATCTAATTGCTTAAAGAATGATTTATTGATGTATACTGGAATGTTTTGAAATAAAAAGAGAAGCTTAGGAAGGATATTCATCTTAACAACGTTAATTCTTCCAGCTAGAGTGAGATGGAGGGTTGATCATCTATGCAAGTCTTGTTTAATTTTTTTCCATACAGTCGGCAAAATTTTGTTGATAAACAGCTTTATGTTTACTGGTGATGTTTACCCCTAAGTATTTAAACTGATCTGAAATAATAAAAGTGAAGGTATCCAATCTAATATTGTATGCTTGAGAATTCACTGGAAAGAGCACACTTTATTTTCAAATTAATTCTGAGACCAGAGATCTTTTGAAATTCTGTAAGTGCTGTTAAAACTGCAGGCACAGTATTTTGTGTGTCTGTTATATACAAAACCATATCATCTGCATATAGAGAAATTTTCTGTTCCAGTCCTTCTCTGATAATCCCCTTTATCTGATAAGCACTTCGACAGTGAACTGCCAGTGGTTCAATGGTGATTGCAAATAGCAGTGGTGACAAGGGACATCCTTGTCTGGTACCACGTTCTAGTTTAAAGTAGTCTGAGCAAATTTTGTTAATACAAACTGAAGCTTCTGGATTGGTATACAGTAGTTTGATCCATGCACAAATATTCGGGCCAAACCCAAATTTTTCTAATGTAGTGAAAAGGTAGTTCCATTCAGTCATATCAAATGCTTTTTCTGCATCCAACGATAATAATATCTCTGGGGTGTTTGACTTTGCAGGTGAATGTATTACATTAAACAGGCGTCGGAGATTGGAAGATAAGTGTCAGCCTTTAATAAATCCAGTTTGATCTTGTGATATTACCGAAGGCAGCACTTTCTCCATCCTTCTAGCTAGGACTTTGGAGAGTATCTTAACATCATTATACAGAAGTGAAATTTGTCTGTATGATGCACATTGTAATAAGTCCTTGTTTTGTTTAGGAAAGACGGTGAATAATGCTTGGTGAAAAGTTTGAGGTAGAATTTGATTGTCTCTAGCTTCTGTAAATGTTGCTAATAAGAAGGGAGCTAGCTGAGTTGAGAATTCCTTATAAAAGTTGACAGGGTAGCCATCTGGGCCTGCTGCTTTCCCGTTCTGAACTGACTTTATAGCATCTAGTAATTCTGATAGCGCCAGAGGTTTATCCAATTCCTCTGCAATAAAATTATCTATTTGTGGTATCTGTAATGTATCCAGAAATGCATTAGATTGTGTGTTGTCTTCTTTGAAGTCAGTAGAATATAAGGATTTATAGTAGTCTCTAAATGTGTGCATTATATTTTTATGGTCAATAATTGTATCTGATGATTTAAAGGCAGCCTTCATTATAAGCACAGCTGGATGATGTACAATTGTAACATTTATCAGTTTATACCCAAAGTTTCTACTTGTGTCCTTATGGACAATGGATCTTTTAAGCTGATACAATATCCTCTAATGCCTTCTGGGCAGTGACTTTCAAGATGGCACCAAACATGGCAGAGACTGCTGATAATAAGGACTGGGATCAACTGCTCTTTAACGAACAAATAATTTTTAAGAGTGAGAGAATTTCCCATCTGAAGCATTAAGCATAAATTTTGTGAATTTCCCCCTGGGATTAATAAAGTATCTATCTATCTATCTATCTATCTATCTATCTATCTATCTATCTATCTATCTATCTATCTATCTATCTATCTATCTATCTATCTATCTATCTATCTATCTATCTATCTATCTATCTATCTATCTATCTATCTATCTATCTATCTATCTATCTATCTATCTATCTATCTATCTATCTATCTATTAAGTGCCATTAAGGGAGAGAAAAATTGGGCACCGAGATTTATTTTTTATATTAAATCTATGATGAAATCAATTAGACATTTACACTTTTCTGTACTCATTTGTATTAGTGATTACACTGATTTAGCTGTAGCTTAATGGTTTGAAGATTATATAGTCGGTACTTCAAGCATATATACTGTATATATACAGTCGATTCCGCTTAATTGGGCCCCCAGTTAATTGGGGCAGCCACTTATTTGGGCCAAATCTCAAGGAACAAAAACCAAACTACTAAACTAATATATCATTTAAATGCTTAATTGGGACAATAGCAGACTCGTGCTGCCAGTCAGTCATCTATTGTTGCCCGTTGAAGAAGCACGAGTACATTTGGCTAGTACAATTTTAGAGAGGAGTAGCACGTGTCTGCTTAATAGTCTACCGTCACCACTACCGTACTGTATTCAGTTACCCCTACACCGACTCGTGTGTATAATGTATGGGTAAACTTGTTTTTTGTCGATTTTATTTAAAAATGTATAACCCTTGCCAAGATGCCAAGAAATGATTTTACACTTTCAAATAAAATTGCTTTGCTGGATAAAATTAAAAGTCAGCCATTTAATACAAGCCATCGTAGGCTCGCTGAAATAACTGGTGTACCAAAATCTACCATAGCATGTTTCTTACAACAAGAGAATCAACCGCGTGTGGAATGACAGTTGGCGAGCTATAAAAACCAGCACCATACAGAACTGCTTTGCTGTTTGCAGCTTAAAACCTTTGAAGATTCCCGAAATTTTGAGCATTGAGGAAAATTAGAACATATTACAAGTTCCTATTGTAAATAACAAAGAATTTTCTACAATAGATGACAATTTACCATGTTACAATGAAAATGAAGACTATGAGGATGCAATTGTTGAAGTCATTAAATTGAAACACCAAAAATTTGATGAACGATGATGATGATGATCCACCTGTGCCTGTGACTAACCGGGAGGCAAAAAAAATTATAGTTGGGTTACAGAGTTATGTTATGCAGGAAGTCAATGAAGATAGATAGATAGATAGATAGATAGATAGATAGATAGATAGATAGATAGATAGATAGATAGATAGATAGATAGATAGAAGGGAGCCCTATATCCGCACTGAATATCTGCGCTAATTTTGTAGAAGTGCAAACTTACAAAAACAAAAGACAGACTACACTTGATGCATTTTTGCAGAATTAAATTGTATGTACATACCTAATTATTTTACTTTAGAATGTATTATTATTTTTTCTTCACAGTTTATATTATTTTCTTATAATTTATATTTTGGTTCAATAATTTATTAAAATATGTACCTGCTTATTATTTTACTTTAGAATGTATTATTATTTTTTCTTCACAGTTTATATTATTTTCTTATAATTTATATTTTGGTTCAATAATTTATTAAAATATGTACCTTCTTATTATTTTATTTTAGAATGTATTATTATTTTTTCTTCACAGTTTATATTATTTTCTTGTAATTTATATTTCTGTTCAATAATAAATAATAATTATATTAATAATTATTATTATATAAATAAATAATAATAATTTCAATATTAAAATATTGAAAGAAAATTATTTATTGTTTAATTATATGTGGAATTTGCTTAATTGGGGCAGCCGCTTAATTGAGCCAAAATGTTTTAGTCCTAATGTGTCCCAATTAAGCGAAATCGACTGTATATATATATATATATATATATATATATATATATATATATATATATATATATATATATATATATATATATATATTATTTTTTTTATTTTTTTCTTGCACTTTGGTCGAAATACACCATGTGAAGGTGAAGGGTATTTGCATCTGAGGTTGTTTTGTATCTGGGGCAGGAAATGCAAGAAATGCAACCAGATGTGTAAAGGGAATCATAAGTTTAAATAAATCATTAGTTGAGGTTCCACTTAAACCAACCATTTCTTAATTAGGTTTTAAATTATGTACATAAAGTTGTTGCAAACATTGTTTTGAGATTTTGGTTCATGTTGGCATGATTGCATCAAACAATTTCTACATATTTGTCAGCTTATTTATGCTGTGAATCTTCTGTTTAACCACATTCCAAACCTGTTCTATTGGATTAAGATCTGGTAACTGAGAAATCCACTGAAGAACACTGAACACATTGCCATATTCATGAAACCAGTTTGAGATGACTTTTGCTTTGTGACATGGTGCATTATCATACTGGAAGTAGCCATTAGAAGATAAGTAAATTGTGGCCATGAAGGAATGCACATGGCCATCAACAATACTCAAATTGATCTTGGAATTTTAAACCCAAAGTGTGCCAAAAAACATTCCCCACACCACTACACTGCCTCTACTAGCTTGGACTATTGACACAAAGCAAGTTGAGTGCATGAATTCATGCAGTTGGTACCAAATTTTTGACATCACCATCTGTGTACCTCAGCACACTTTTCCAGTCTTCTGCTGACCAGTTTTGGTGAGCCTGTGCCCATTGCAGCCTCAGCTTTCTGTTCTTGGCTGAAAGGACTGGAACCCAACATGGCCTTCTGCTGCTGTAGCCCATCTTCTACACGTTTTGATGTGCTACGCATTCTGAGATGCTTTCCTGCTCACCACAGCTGTACCCAAGTTAACATAGCCTTTCTGGTAGCTCAAAACACCCTGGCCATTCTCCTTTGACCTCTCTCATCAAAAAGGCACTTCTGTCAGCAGAATTGCTGCTCACTCAATGTTTTTTTTAAACCCACACCAGCTCAGTGAGTGTGAATTGTATATACATCACAAAAGTAATGCTAATTCCTGCCTCCATTTCTTCCTCTCTTTAAATATACTAGTCTCCTGCTCTTTTGCCAATTCCAAGTACACCTGGCCAAGGAGGATGAGGTACTTATAAGGCTTGTCCCAGTTTTCAGGAGCCTCAGAAGGAACAGCAGCAGAATAAAACCTCAGAAATTATTGCTTAACCTTAACAATGTTCAGCCGAAGTGGCAGGCATGACATCCCAGCAAGGTAAGGGTGAATATTATATATACACACCATTAAATATATTACATTTAAATACAGGAAAACAAGCACTGTACCTGTGGTGATTTAAGCAAAACTGCATCTTCCCCTTGCCTGTATGGTGGTATGACATTAGGAAGTTGGCCACTCTGCAGTACAATATGAGACTGAGTAGATTCAGATCCTAAAGAAAGGCGTCCATCGCTAACTGCATCCAAAAGCACAGCTGCCTGAGGGATTTCATACTTTGATGGCACACATATGCTACTGAAAATGGATCAATAAAAAGTGTGGTTATTGAAATGGTTCAAAGACAGATTCTATAATAAAACAGATTTAACAATACGGAAGTATAACTCCTGTTACTTAGTATTTTAGCTATTCTAGCAGCCCAAAAGTATTACATTAGCTCAAAAAGTTAAATAAATATTTTACATCTATGATAGAAACTGAACTTACTTTGTTTGATATTTTCACTTATAATACAAATATTCTTTACATATTAGTATACATTGTCTTCAAAAATGTTATCTGGTATTGCAAAGCTCCAAGCCTGATCCACGTCTGTGTGTAATTCACAGGTTGTTTGTGTTTTCATTAATTTTTCTGCAGTTTCTACTTTGATTTTACTCTCACATCACAGGGATGTACAAGTCAGTACTGGACCTCAGGAGTAGGTGAGTGAGTGAGTGAGTGAGTGAGTGAGTGAGTGAGTGAGTGAGTGAGTGAGTGAGTGAGTGAGTTCTTCAGTGGACTGGTGTTCCATCCATCCAGGGCTGGTTCTAACTTTATACTCAGTGCTTCTGGGAATTGAACTAAACACCTTCTCAAAATGGTTTGGTGGCTACATAAAATGTTTTGAAAAAATATTTACAGTGATCCCTCGCTATATCGCACTTCGCCTTTCGCGGCTTCACTCTATCGCGGATTTTATATGTAAGCATATTTAAATATATATCGCGGATTTTTTGCTGGTTCGCGGATTTCTGAGGACAATGGGTCTTTTAATTTCTGGTACATGCTTCCTCAGTTGGTTTGCCCAGTTGATTTCATACAAGGGACGCTATTGGCAGATGGCTGAAAAGCTAGATTGCTTACTTTTCTCTCTCTCTTGCGCTGACTATCTGTGATCCTGACGTATGGGGATTGAGCAGGGGGGCTGTTCGCACACCTAGACGATACGGACGCTCGTCTAAAAATGCTGAAAGATTATCTTCACGTTGCTACCTTCTGTGCAGTTGCTTAGTGAAGCGACATGCTGCACGGTGCTTCGCATACTTAAAAGCTCGAAGGGCACGTATTGATTTTTGACTGAAAAACAAACTCTGGCTCTCTCTCTCTCTCTCTCTCACCCCGCTCCTGACGGAGGGGGTGTGAGCTGCCGCCTTCAACAGCTTTGTGCCGCGGTGCTTCGCATACTTAAAAGCCAAACAGCCCTATTGATTTTTTTGTTTGCTTTCTCTGTCTTTATGACAGTCTCTGCTCCTGACACGCACTCCTTTGAAGAGGGAGATATGTTTGCATTCTTTTAATTGTGAGACAGAACTGTCATCTCTGTCTTGTCATGGAGCACAGTTTAAACTTTTGAAAAAGAGACAAATGTTTGTTTGCAGTGTTTGAATAACGTTCCTGTCTCTCTACAACCTCCTGTGTTTCTGCGCAAATCTGTGACCCAAGCATGACAATATAAAAATAACCATATAAACATATGGTTTCTACTTCGCGGATTTTCTTATTTCACGGGTGGCTCTGGAACGCAACCCCCGCGATGGAGGAGGGATTACTGTATTTAATTCTAAGGCTGAGATAACAATATCTGTTCATTTTTACAATCAACATTCGAGCAGAGATCATAAAGAGTCATAGCTGTTCCTGGTAACATGTGGTGCAGGTAGGAAATCATCCTGAATAGAACTCAAGGGCTTCACAGAGCATACGCAGACACAGCACTGTGCACATTCATATCAGGATATTTACAGGTTTAAAGATGTCAGAGGTCAAAAGATGGCACTCAGTCTTACAGAACTTCAGTGGATTATGAAGTTAAACACACGTGAACGCAGGTAGAAAATTCAAACTTCTTTATAGTATTTGGTTGCAATTTAGATGTATTTATATATTTTGAGGTTTCTCCTGCTTGTAGAGAAATAAGCAAGAGTATATAAATAAATTACAAGAATAAAACAGATTATCCTATGTTCTAATCATAAATGGAGTTTGACATTGAGGCACGTGGGGAGGGTTTGGGGGGCAGGCAAACCATAAAAAAACTGTATATTTTTGGAGTCACGACCATACTGCTGCATATGTACATCATATCAAAAGTCATATAATAAATTGTTAAAAAAAAACTCACAATATAACCTAAATCTCACTTAAAATATTTTTTTTTTTAAACTTTGAAAGATTACAGTAATGATAATGAAATGACAGAAAACTTTTTTTTGTCTGCTTATTGTACTTGTAGCAAAATTAACACATTCTTGTGTTTTAATCAAGGTATATAATGTATCAATAGCATCAAGTGTTCTGGAATTGGTTTAACTGTTTTGAAAAAGATGCAGATTAGATAGGTTGGTGACGCTAAATTGGCCCTTGATATATATGTGCGTGTGCATGTGTGTGTTCACCCAGCAATGGACTGGCATCCTGTCCAAGCATTGCTCCTGTCTTGCACACAATGAGCTTCATTATGTCCCAGTTCTGGATAAGCATGTTTAGAAAAACTGGATGGATTGATCAGAAGTTGAAGTGCTTTTAATTTTTTTTATTTACTTCATCAAAGAAATAAATAATTTTTACTGTATTTATTAAATATTTTGTCACAGTGGTTGGTTATGCCACCACACAGTGTTTGTACAGGCAGCACATTCAACCACAAGATGCAGACACACAGACTCATGCCTGCAACTTTGTGATCATGTAATTAGCTGCTTGAGAACTCAAGAGGAGCCGCAGTGTGACATGTAAAAGAAGATACAGTAATAGTTAATGCAAAATATACATGTTAATAATACCTCACTCAGGGTGAATTTGAAACAGTAAAGTAACTTGTAATTTATATAGTTCAGAATAAGGATCAGTTTGGTGATGTGGAAAGAAAAAAATCCTTAGGTAGTTTGGCTTTAATTATCATATTAGTTGACTAGCAACATATTTACATGAGCTATGACCAAAAAAAAAATGAAATAAACTTTTGAAGAAAAAAAAACAACAAACCTTTATTGGAGATTTATTTTAGTACCTTAGTATATCCGTTGGGGGACAATGTCCCCTGGCCTTCCTTAAACTCCACCTAAGTTTTGATCATTAGTATATTTACTAACCATTATCATTGTATCATATCCTTTGTTTCTAGATGATCACATCTCTCTTATAATTTAAGGCAATTACCTTGCCGCTTCAGTTCACACAATAGCCAAGCATGACAGTGTAGGTGGGACACTGCTGGGTTGGTTTGGGCTTGACTGGACATTCCCAGCCAAATGACCCCCTGGAGCTGGGCCTGATTTCCTTACTTGATCAAGGGTGTCCCCAAGATATCTCATTATGCATATGCAAATATTGCAAAATGCAAAAATATCTGAAATTTGAAATACATCTGGTTCTGAGCATTTTGGATTAGGGATACTTAACTTGTACTTTTTTTTTATTGTGTTATTATTAACACATATTATTATAAAGTAAACCATTGATGTGATGTGATGTGACTGTTGGTGTTACAGTTATCTCCTGATGGCCATTCTATGTTTGAAAAACTATTTGCAAATAAAAGTAAATTCCACTGTAATGATAGTGTTTTTTTCAGGGTGTGGGTTATGGGGGTAGGGGTTATTGTCACTTTAAAGAGGTGCATCTGTTTAGCATTCCTGTTTTTATTACAATAATTCTTGCTTAAGATGATTTTACCTGTTTTCAGTAAAATGCCCATGCTTAGCAATACAGTGAATTTTTGGTTCCACAAGCTCCATGGTGAACTCTTCAGCAGGTACCAGATACACTTTGTTCTGCACACAAAAAGAGAAACTGCTTTATAATATGAAAAAAAACACAAAATAATGTAAAGAGTGTGCTACTCATTTCCAAAAAGTATGTAATGCTTTTAAAATTTTACTCTCCTATAGTGTTCGTTTGCAAGTAATATTCACTGCAGTACAATAATATTTTAAATATTTAGAATTCAGGTAATATAGCTTCACATCAAATTACACCTTACCAGAAAAAAGCTAGCAGTGGAAGTATGAAGCTGCAGCTCAGCATTCGTTGATATGTCATACACAGCAATTCGATTCTTTGCATCAGTGACAACACTTCGACAAAGAAAGCTATGACAGAAAAAAAAAGATATGAATACTCCCATCTGCATTAGTTTTGCGTTACTTTATAAACTCTGACTTTTCTGACAATGTTTTATAGTAGTGCAATGACAAAAAATAGATCACTTGTCAACTTGGCATTCTAATTATTTGTGTAGGTTGCCTGATAAACTTTTTATGCCTTAGTGAAGTTTAAAAGGACCTTATTCTCAAGTTAATTTGAAATATTAAATAAATATTAAAATAATTTGATGCCTCCTGGACGCCTCCCTGGTGAGGCCTTCCTGGCACGTCTAACTGGGAGGAGACCCAAGGGAAGACCCAGGACATGCTGGAGGGACTATGTCTCTCGGCTGGCCTGGGAATGCCTTGGGATTCGCCCGGAAGAGCTAGAAGAAGTGCCTAGGGGGAGGGAAGTCTAGGTATCTCTGCTCAAGCTGCTGCCCCCGTGACCCGAACTCGGATAGGCGGAAGAGAATGGATGGATGGATGAATTTGAAATATCCCACTTGCTACAGCAGTGCAGCAGACAAATCATTGTAGGGAATGCATGGTTGAGTAGTTTATTAATTTTTGTGGTTGTTATTTGTTATTATATTATAGTTAGGAATGCGCTAGTGTTTACAGGTTGCTATTTTTATTATGTTCTGATATTAATGTCTATTTTGTGTTGCTTTGTGACAGAGCGCAGTACATGTTGGCATCTCAGCTCTGCTATGAAAAGAGGCTGCATGCACAACAAAATGTCTAAACTTTGGTTTCAACAAAGAGATTTTCGGAAGAGACTTAGCACTCAAGCAAGTAAATTAATATGCTGTAAAGACAAAAAGACTTATGTGTATTACAACATGCAATGTTCCTGACTGTTCTCTTGCTATAAACTTAAAGTAAACACCTTTAAAATGTCTGCCACTTCATATAATTAAAAACTCTGCTCCTTAATATTTCAACTTCTCTCCATTTTATTTATTTCCTGTGGGTGCTGCCAATTTGTGGATGGATTCTCATGGACGCCTCCAAGATGTTCATATCAACTGCTCATTGTTAATCGTGTGGCACAGACATGGCTTTACTATGCTATGAAATCTGGATATTGTGTTTTTTTTGTGTAAATATTTTCTGTCTTGAAACCTTAGATATAATATGGCATTTTTGCCAACGTCTTTCCATCTGCCATCACTCCATCTCCCCAATTATTCTTAACTTTTGTATACATACCTCAATGCAATAGCGACCCATGACATCATGTTTACATATCTCAAGGCGTGATATAGTGTGGATGCAGTTTCCCTGATATGCCTCATTTATTTCATCCATAACAATTTACTACCAAGACAGTACTCTTGGCCAATGTATCAGGGAGAGAGGTAGTGTGTTATAGCGGGTCCATGGCTCTCATCAAAGGCCAGTTTTTAAAATAAATAATCACTGCGCTCGCGGCTTAGCGAGGGGGCATGGTGGTTGTGTGGCTGAAGCAGTTCTCAGGGTGATTTGTGGTGTGGGCGTTTCTCACCTAAGTGCACAGGTGAGAGAGTGCCCGCATCCGTGATTGTTCCTCGGGCTGCTAATTTGCTGCAGCTGCCTTGCCCTCTTAATAAAATAGAAGCGCGAGTCGGTTGGGGGGAGAAAAAAGAAAAAGAAAGAAAGGCGAGAAAGAAAAGAAAGGAAAAGACGGAGGTTGCTGGAAGGAAGTGAGGAGAAAGCCGGTGTGAGGGAGAAGGAGAGCGAGCGAGCGAGCAAAAAGCAGGCTCGAATAAGAGAAAGCAGGCAGCTGGGAGGTGAGCCCACAAGGGGAGTGTTTGGCCGACACTCGGTGGGGCTGAAGGAAGCAGTCTCTCCAGCTGAGCAATTAAGTAGCTGGAGTGACCAGTAGAGGAGACGACTGACTGTCAAAAGGAGCGGGAGTCGAGGAGTGCCTTGGCTGCTGGGGAAATAACCCAAGTCTCGGTCCGGTTTGGAGCCCGACGTAGCCAGGGATCGGAGGGCTACTGGACCAGAGTGAAAGGCAGCTGTTCCTGCAGGTAGGCGACTCTACAAAAATGATGAATATTGAATAAATTGTGAACAATAAATTCAACAATTCTTGAACACACACACATTTAAAAACTCACAAAACTCAGGTATACAATTATTTCCTACAGCCTAGATTTTTGCTCTCTTAGATTTCCACCTCTTTGGAGGGCTCAAACATGCCATCATGGGGACAGATTTAGAGGGGGGCAACACAGTGTACTGAAGAAGGAACAAGTGATGCAAGTGCAGTACTCAGACTGCTACAAAATGGGGACATTGACATAAGGTTGTTGAGATTAATTCAGTTAATGTAGAAAAATCTGTAGTGTTCTCCTCGTTTCTCGTATACGTAGAGATTACGTAATTGTATGAATATATCAACTTGTGAAACAAAACATGTGCCTATTCAAATTTCAAGTGTATTTGATTGTTCTTTTACATGATTAGATAAATTTCTAATTACAGTATTATTTTGTGTTTGTACCATGTCATTTCTTTGCATTGTTGATAAGTTAAATAGGAGTTAAAAATAATACGTGCAATGTAGTTAATAAACTGTTACTAAATAAGATGAATAATTAGATATTCCAAAAATTATTCATTATTCTAGGCCTGTCTTTAACTCTTTCATTCTGTTTATATAAAAAATCAGAGCGTAAACATATATGCAACTGATTAATTTTCTTCTGCCTTTGCAAAGCCATTTGATTTTTAACTTTCATTTTCAAATAAAAAATTTAATGCAGGTAATAAAAAAAAGTTCAGGCAATCCAAAAACAAAAAAGAAAATCAGAAGAAATCTCAGTTAATTCACAAACAGTACAAAATTGATGAAAGATCAAAACATATATGAAATACAATTTGTGGAATTAAACATAAGGACAAAGTAGTAAATGCGTAGCACAAATAAGAAAGGTACTGTATGTAAATTTCAAAATTTTCAATTTTAAACAATATCTATACTTCAATAAAAATGATCTCTTACCAGAAAAATTATAAAACAATGATTTAATTGTTTGTAATATGATTTATTAAATTAGTTCAAATAACCACCATAATTAACAATAAAACAAATTTCTTTCGTTGACAAAATAATGTGTAACAATGAAAAAAACTTACCAACAGTTAGTAAGTATTGAAAACAAATACTTACTAACACTAAGTTAATAACCTTTTGTGGAAATTCAGAGCAAACACAATGAAGAAAATTTCACAAACATTATTAAATCACTAAAAGTACTGCATTTTAAGCACAAAACCAAAAAAAGCAAAAAGTAAATTTCAAAAACCCAAAGTTCAAAACAATTGTGGAACACAAATTGCATTAAGAAAGACAGTAATAAGTACCTAAATGTCAAAATATGATAATTTGTTTAATAGATAAACCTACTTCAACAGTATCACAGAATCAACTGTCAAGAAAGCATATTGAAATGAAGTCAGTCAATCAAAGTAGTGGGGTAAATTCTAGAAAAAAACATGGTTCTGGGTAAATAAGGTAGATGCAAATTTGATGCATATAAAAATGTCAATCCTACAAGGCAATAAACATTTATTATACCAGATGTGTGAAAATGATCGAAACCAAATGTCCGAAGTATACTTTGTGGAATATGGCCAGCCAGTCAGCCCGGCCAATACCCCCAGGCCGCCAGGTGGAGCTCTCCCTGGAGCATGGAGGTGCTCCAAATACCAGCAGGGAATCGTGGACAGTGGAGTTTTCCTTTACAGCCCTACTGGATACCTTGGAGGCCAACAGAGGACGCTGCAGGGAGGCCCAGAGACTCTTACGTGCCCTATAACCCGGAAGTACGTCTTAGTCACTGAGACAGGAGGAATGACGTACTTCCGGGATGAAGAAGAGGACTTTTGATCTGACCCGGAAGTGATGGGAGGTCACGTGGACTGAAGGATCGGAAACACTTCCGGGTAAGGAAATATAAAAGGACTGTGGGAGATCCCAGTCGTTGTGCCGAGTTGGGAGGAAGGGTGACTGAGCTGCTTGGAGGTGTGGAGGATTATTGTGGATTAATTATTGATTGTTTATTGGAAGAAGAGTGGTGGTGGAGGTGCTTTGTGCACATTTATTATTATAAGATAAAGTCATATTGGACTTTCATCTGGTGTCTGGCGTTTGATCTGAGGGTTCAAGGGAGCAAGAGCGTCCCTATCTGTCACAACTTCCATATATTAACTATAGTTAGTTATTTTGTTAAGGGCATTGTTAAGTGCCAATTTGCCAGTCTTTTGTAAAGCACCACACGTAAAAGATTAAAAAAATCTGGATTGTTCTACACTCAGCTTTCCTTATACCTGTTCAGGTAAAGTAGATACCACTTCCGGTTGTCCGATTATAACGAAACTTCATATGCGTGTGTTTTTTACAAAATTTCAATCACTTACCTTTGTTTATAATGCAAGTATATATGGCAAAGAACTACTTTCGGTATTCTGATGAAACTGAAATTACAAATTTGATTATTTTTTGTGGTCAGTAATATACCACTTCCAGTCACCTGATCAAGGTCAAATTTTATATCTAATGATAAGTAATGATCATATAAAATGTAAATTATTTATCTCTATTTATATAATGGTAGTGATACCTGTTAAGATTTCATTTCTGGTTATCTGATTAAGGTGAAATTTTATAACTATGTCTTTCTTACCCTAACTAACAATAATATTAAATTTAAATTATTTTTCTCTTCTTATAATGCAATTTCATATGAAAAACTACTTTACAAAATTTAAATTGTTTATTCAAACTATATCTAAGTTTATTTGAAAATTTTTTAAATGTGTTCAGGTAAAGTACCACTTCCGGTTGACGTATGTTGCCCAAAAGTTCATAGAAAACTAACATTTTGATGTAATACCCATATCTCAAATTGTATTTATCTAGCTCAAAGTGTTCTGAAGTTATTGTGTTTCCGTACATACACACAGACATAATTGCAAAAATGTTTAAAACATGTTCAGGAACACATGAAACATGGAGATTCATGAAAATCTCAAGGTCGAATTTTTTCGCAATTACTATACTTTCTCTATACTAAGTATACGAGAAAGTAACAATGAGGAGTGTATTAAATATATCTTGTTTATTTATTTTCAAACAATTCCATAATAAACTACTATTGACCGACCTGTACTTGCAGCTGTATATGTTTGCTCTTCCTTGTGTGAAGGCCTGTGGCTGATTTTCAATCACCACATTAACATTCTGAACTGTCTCCTCTTTGTTAGCATACTCCAGAACCACAACATAGTTACCAGGTCTAGGAACTCTTGGTTTTAGATGCATCTTTGCCTGGAAAGGAGTTAAGTAAAAGAAAACATGAAATACATCAGAGCCATATTACTTTTTTATGTCACAAGCTCAATGTCTTTGTTTTCTAGTACATAAGGATATAAAGGTTCCTAACAAGAGCAGACAGTTTAGCTCATACACATCTTTTGGTTAACTGATGTTGCCAAATCCTTCATCCAAGCAATTCATAGGTAGTAGGGTAGTTTTATTACATGACCGAGCATTTAATTCCAGACTCCTCATGTCTTTTGCTTTTTGTTTCCATCTATTACTTCTTATTCACTACTATGGTCAAGGTATGTCACACTTAAGGAAATCTGTTCTATTGAGATTAATGATGCCTTCATGCATATTCACATTGGATAACTTGACAAGCTCTTCTTTGTTGAAGACCAAGGAAATGACATCTCTAAGCCTGTCAGAAGTTGCACATGAACTGGTTTATGTCCTGATGTGGTTCAGATTCTGAGCAATAGCATCCATTCCTTTCTTGAACCTGATTTTTCTACTGTACAGCTGTAGACAGTATTGGGAGCAAGGTCAGAACTAGACATACGCAAAAGATCACTACATTGCTAGACATTTTTAAATTAATAGCCAGAACTAGTAAATGACAGCATGGTGTGGACTGTGTAACTTAAAGCAAGAAGTGATAATATAGATAAAACTGAAAACAGATGGAACAGCATTTGAAATGACTACAGGTCTCTAAAAAGACTATTCATTTGTTAGAATGCCAGATAACATTGTTTTTTCTAACACCTCACCTTCAGAAATAGTTACTGTGTGCTCTAAATTAGTCTTCATATTCCATTTAGCAGGGGGTGCATCAAATCAACTATTTTCCTAATTAAAAGTAGTAACTGTAAGTTAAATTAGTGGTTAATTTTACTACAAGTATTAACTCTCTTTCTGCTTTAGTACTTTTGTAGGCTTATTCCTGTTCTATTTTTATGCTTATGCCATCTTTAAATCAAAATTCCATCAATATGGAAGATTAAGGTCTGAAATTTAACAGAATAATAAAACATATATTACGCTATGTTCATAGCTCGTGTGTGTTTCATCTCTGACCCAGTCACTGTCTGAGGTACTGTACTTGCACATTCTTCTATGTATTGGTTTTCTCTTGGTCCAACATGCCAAAGATTTGCCTGTTGTGAAGTTAGTGAACATAAATTAGCGTTGAGTGAGTGACTGTAAGCGTGCATGCACTCTGATGAACTAATATTCTGTCCAGAAGAGGTTCTTGTTAGTTACTGAATCTAAACTGGCCAGATGGGAGCAAAAGTGGCTGTGGAAGAGCATGCACTGCAATGGACTAATGTCCTGAATAGGAAAGGTTCTGCCTTGTACCCAATTTCACCAAGACAAGCTTTGTTGTCTCATGACCATATAACTGGATTAGACATGTCGTAAAATGAATGGATGGATGTTATTAGATTAACTATTGCTTTGCAATTTATTTGTTTAACATTTGAAGTGTACATGGAATTTTAGCATAGGCAGATTACTATTCCATTTGTCTACAGAGTATGATGCATTTATTCAAAGATTTTACTCTTATGTCTAAAAGAAGAAATACTGTCATTTTATCATGTTGATGAAAAAAGGTGAGCCACTGCATGGCCATGTCAAACGGAATAATGCATTTATTTTTAAGGCCTAATATTGCATTGCTTGTTGGACCACCGTGATTCATATACTTTGTTTAATAAAACTTTTGACTGTTAGACTTTTCTTTTAATTGTATATTATTTTTGTCTTGCTTTTATATGAGTGTTGCTTTGTGTGAATTTGTCAGGTAAAACTAATTTTGTTTTGTATTTATGTCATGTACCTATATTAATAAATTGGAAGAAACATTCTCTTTAATGAGGAAATTACTTTACTGATGCTGTTGCAGACTTTTGAAAATTGGTTATGGGTCGCCATGAGGTCTTCTGTAATGCAGATATAAATATAAATACACTAATGACTTTGCCTTAAATGTTTAAACTTTAAGTAGTGTATAACATCAGATTGAGTGAAACAGCTTAATAATAGAGCATACATAATTAATTTGCAGCTATAGTTGTCAGAGTGAAACTGACATTTTATTAATTGAAACTGATTTATTTGTACACCCTGTCATCAAAAGGCAGACTCTGCATCATAGCACATACATTTATTTTTTCCGTCCCTCAACAAACAAGGCAATCTCTGATGTCTTGAGTGCTATGAAATGGAAATTTTACTTTGTAAAATAAATTAAAGCTTCAGGTGATTTTAAATTTCATTCAAATTGCATAATCACTGGTTACAAGCATCTAGTTAATAACATTTATGAATAAAAATTTGTTTGAAAATGTAAAAATACATAATCATGCATTTTACATTTTTATTGATGTTTAATCTACCTCTACCTCATTAAAATAGCACAAGGGCTAAATATTCATTACAATTCTTTCTTTCACTATTGTGCTACTTTAGCTATTTTTTATTGGTGAAGCTGTTGTCACACACGTGCGCATGGGTGGCAGCTAAAGTGCTTGAGTAAGGGCGATTCCGAATCAGACCGGGATGTGGCAGAGTGCACTGACTCTTTTTCTCCCTTTCCTGCAGACCATTCACAGGCGATTCCACCTGGCCCTCTTGACATCACTTCTGGTTCTGAGCCTATGGAAGAAGACCTTGCCGGCTCCGGCCCCTATGATGTCACATCCGGGTTCGAGCCTATGACTGAAGACCCTTATGAGCCCGACCCCTTTGACCTCACTTCTTATCTTCCCCTTTGAAAGCCTCCACCTTTTCCCTATTCCCTCAGTTCTGTTTTGGACTCGGTTTTGTGCACATCAGTGCTGTGTAACCTATTCAGCCAGGATACCAATTATACGGGTGGCTGCCCCAAACCTTGCTATGGCTCTGTGTGGAGTTTCTGACACCGTGATCACTGCCACTGGTATGACCCATGCTCAGAAATATAAGCCATATAGAATGTTGAATGTGTAGGTGCTTAAAAACCTACAGCCCATTAGCTCACAGAGACAGAAACAAAAACACGTGGAGATACTAAACACTATTTTTTAAGGGAATGAATAGAAAAGCAAGACAAATACATACAAAGTTAAAGCCACAGATTAGCACACTAACTCACAAGGTTCACATGGGTGATATTGATAGCCGCATGCAGTAAAAAAGATGACAAAATATAATTATTTTCCATAACTGTGAGAGCCTGCCACTGTCATGAAAGAAGAGCAAAGTCGAAACTATAAATGGAGGTAACAGTTAAAGAGGGGGAAAAACATAAAAACAATATGGTTCACCACAGTGGCAGTTCATCGGCCCCTATGTCACTTTTAAAACCAGAAGTACTTTTTCCACACATAATCAGTATAATAGCTGATTTGAACTTACCTGTTTGCCACTGAAATAAGCCATCTCCTGAAAGTGAGGTGCGGGCTGCAGGCTCTCTGTCTGCATTTTGAGCCCACTTTGGGATAAGAACAAACCCTCTGTCCCCATTATGTTAGGAAATTTGTCTATTGGCACATGTTTATACATCAAACAGCTGAAAGAATGAAATGCAAGACATTGTTTAATACAGTTGTAAAGTTAATTTCTTCCTTATAGCTTTGGATGATAATAAGTAAATGATTCCATATCACTTGCAATGAAATAGAATAATAGGATGAAATGCTTTGCACCCATGGTGTCAAATCTGTATATGAGCTAGTGGGTTCAGAAAATGGATGAATGAAGAGTTTACGTTTGTTCTACATTCTTCATTCTTTAAAAGTATGGAATCCTATCTTGGAAGACAGATCTTTACTTATTTTCCATAAATTTCCTCAGATACTTTTTTTTTCTTTTCAAATCCCTCTATTTGTCTTACTATATCTTATGATATGATCATGTTCCTTGAGTGTTGTATTTCTCCTCTATGCATTATAAGAGAAAGCACTGTGAGCATTTTTTAAATTAAGACCTCATTAGTATATAAAATTTGTACAGAAGCTTTTGTGTATAGTATTAGTCAAATGGTGAAGACTCTTTCGTTAACATTGTCAAACTTATATGGATCTTCACCAAAACACTTTAAGTGTGAAAAGAAACCATAATCATCCATCCATCCATTTTCCAACCCGCTGAATCCGAACACAGCGTCATAGCTGAATTACTTGAACATACAAGCAATGAACATTTTCAACAATGCTTCCTCTAGTTTTATAGTCAATTCAGCAGGATATTCCCCATGACTAACAGAGATTTCTACCAAGGCAATTAGATATTCAAGTGATCCTCCTTGAACATACTGTTTATAGGAGTTCTCCAGGGTTGTATCATATGTGCATGGCTCAGTGACTTTCATTTGCAGAATTGGAGCTTCAAAATAGTTACTAGGAAGCATCACCAAGTAATCCTAAACAAACATGGAAAAATAAATTGGTATGAGCAAATAAGACATGTTTCAAAATAATGACAACAAAAGACAGTTTGACAACAACAACATGAATTATTTGTACACCACATTTTCATTCAAAACATGTAGCTCAATGTGCTGTGCACAATGGTAAAAAAAATGCAAGTAAAAAGAAAAATATTAGAAATAAATAACTATAGGATGAATAAATAAATTAAGATACCAAAAATAGCAAATAAGAATAAATCAATATGGACTTGCATAATGCAGATATACAAGTAACAGATAAAGTAGAGTCCTTAATTATGAATTATATTGCAAAATTAATTTTTAAAGGAATACCGCACTTAAATATAATATGTTACTTACCCTGTGTAGTTTGTAGTTGTAGCCAAAAAAAAATTGTAATCTCACATTTTTGTGGAGAAAGGACATAAATATTGTAATAGAACGGGGCCAATAATGGCCAACCATAGACAACAGCAAACAATGTGGGATACATCCACAGATAAAAGAAAAACGATTCTCGCATAAAGCGCTACATAATCCACATGTCTGTAATTCATTCGTATCCTCAAAACGTTCATACATGCATTTATTTGCTAAAACGTTATTAACACTCATGGAAAAACTCAGCAAACAATATAATATAAACAGGAAAGGCACATTCCTATAATACAATGCTTTTAAATTGAAGATCCATCTCTCACTGTCAATAATTGGACAAGAATTCTGTCTTCAGCATTACAAATTTAATTAAATAATATAAGTAAGTAATATATAAAAAATATCATCTTTGGGTGGAGTATTCCTTTAAGTCTTTAGTTTACTGTAAACTGGATAAATAGTTAGAGAATAAGTGGATCCAAGTTACTCTACGCCTTCATTGACATGATGAATATATTGAGCTTGGATTATAAAATCTGGTGTTAAAGGCTGGCATGTGACTGTGTAAGCTCTCCCCAAATTCATTGGCAATTAGATTCTAGATCAATTTTACAATAAAGTGGATGGGGTGCCTGTTGCTGCCTGGGATTGAATATACTGAGGGTGCGGTAACTGAATAAAGTTCCCCAAGAGGAAAAAAATCTCATAATGAAAGACAGCCTATAGTGCTGCCCTGTACAAATGGCAAATCTATGCAAAATGTGTGTATAGGACAAGTACACAGACACACATTCATCTTTATGTATTAGATAGATGTACAGTCCAAAAAATATCTACCTATCCATCATCAAATACATATAATCCATTTTAGTGTTGTGGAGTCCAGAGCCAATGCATTCAGAACTGGGTACAAAGTTAAAACTGACCATGAAAGGAGCACCAGCAGCAGAAAGAAGAATAAAATAATATTGTTCTAATAAGGTTGGAAAAACCATACAATATATTTTTAATTAAAATTATTATGTAAAACCATAGTTGAAGACACCACTATGATGAAAAAATGCCTAGAGAAGAGGCTGTGGATATCGACTGTACAGTCCTATAGCAATAAACTCTTCCTTAATGGCAAAACAAAAGAACTCATTGATGTGAGAGAAGAGAGCTAAACTAGGACTGTCAAAACTTAACATTTTTGGTCACTTATAAGTATTGAGCTTACATGAACCTGCTTCATATTTGCCGTAATTAAGATAGCAGAGCAGAACCATGTCTTCTAGTATGTCTGCTCATTGAACGAAGTGGACTAAGCAAACAGATGGAGAGGTGAATACCATTTTGTACAAAATGCCAGTTTTTAAGCAAAACTCCACAGTATTTCTTACCAGCAGAACTCCCTCAGCTTTAATGTTAATAATCCATTTTCCAGGAGTGAGTGCAAATGGATCTGCAAATCCATTCCCTGGAACTGTGATAAATGCTGGTTTCAGGCTGGGTGGGAAAAATATGTCCTTATTTTGAATGGGCCCTAAGAAAAAGAAAACAATTGAGAAAACAAATGGGAGTTCTTTTCAGTACTCTGCCAGTAGCTTGTCCAAATCAAATTTTAGTTATATTTTGATACAGAATCCAAGCAAATAAACATGAAACCATTATAACAAAGTGTAATTTTACATTTTATAAGAATTCCTAATATAAATTAATTTCACATAATTGTATCATTTTCTGAAATTGTTTTTACTGTATTTCCAAAATTTTCAGTATCCTATTGGGACAAAAGAGATAACCAATACACTTGCCACTTTATTCTCTAAATGTAGGACCCTGCATTATTCACAAGCTGTTTTTTGATGTTGCAAGGCAGAATGGCAGCTGCTGTACAATACATCATCCTTGGCCATTGTCATTTGAATATCAATATATATGGAAACTTAAGAAAAAAATTCTCTGTACTTATCATTTTGACTAGAGCTGTTGCTCTTTTGCTTGACAAAACCAATGTGGACAATGATGTGAAAAAGAAGATCGATACCTAAGTAAATATCATATAGGACCTTTCCTTTTAACACAAGATAAAATAATCTGATTTGATCCGCAAGTATACATAACTTGTGTCTCTTTATTGGCTGAGCGATTAAACAAAGTGGACAGATATATATTGAAAGAAGCTACACATCCCCACCATCAGACTGCCACCACAATTTACTATGTTACAACTGAAAGTTACAATACATATTAATTATTAATCATATTTATCGTATCTGTTTAACAAAACATACTTGACATTTTAGTGGCCCTATTTACTTTGATTATTAAAGAAAGTTATTTTCAAAATATACAACACTTACAAAAATTAAGCTTTGAAAACTTTTCACCCACTTTAGTTCTTAGGTATTTAATATTTGGCGACTACATGTTCTATTGCAATTCTAGACTCAAATCTTTTGTGGCATTTTCACATGTTGCAGGTTTAACATTTTACCCACTTCTCACAAAATTGCTCAAACTGTTGTAGGCTATTTCAGAAATGACAGCATACAAAAATCTTAAGTTGTTGATATAGATTTTCTATGGCATCTAAATCATAGCTTTAACTGTGCCACTCAAGGAATTTCACATTACTCTTAATACTCCATTTAAGAGTAGCTTGGGTTTTGTTTTTGGGGTCAGTGTCTTGTTGAAATATGAATTGGTCTTCAAGTTTCACATCATTTGCAGATTGCACAAGGTTTTGCTAACTACCTACGTCTATATTTTTCTCCATCCATTTTACCTCTGTTTTGACAAGCCTAACTATTCCTAAAAATAAAGAGCATTTTAAGAACATAATGCTGTCACCACCATATTTCAGTATATGTTGTAATTTGTAAGTGATGAACTGTGTTCTTTATTCGCTATGGCATTAGGGCCAACTAATCCAATTTTTCTCTCATTAGACCAACAAAGGCTTTCCGCTTTCTCCCTGAGGCTCCTGCATACATTTTTCCAAGTTCTTTTTAGTGTTTTAGGTCTGTTCACATATAACAGAAAAGCACCTACTGCCATTGCCATGCCTGTCAGTCTGTCTGAACGAAGTCAGCTCCCAGCGGATTGATTTTTTGAAATATTACACACTTATTCTTCATAGAAATTGTGTTAGGAAAATGCATTGAGATATCTCAATACAGTGGGCTGGACAAAATTTTGCATTTTCTAAACTTTCCATTGAAAATCATTTGCAAATTTGCAAACTCTGTTTCAAAGCAGATGAAACATTTTGTGCAGTGTCAATTACGGACTAGCTAATTGTTTTAAATTTACCTTAAGAGAGGCCAATTCAACTTGAATATTTTCTATATTTTCCACTTTTACTCATCTGACTGTCACTGTTTTAGACCACCAATACAAGTAAGTCAAACAATGGATGAAGCATCCGTGACAATCTACTTGCACACCAGATTCTCTGTGTGTTCTCTATATCATTCCACTTCTCCTTCTGACTGAGGTAAGTTAATAATAAAAGAAAAAAAAAATCAGTTATCGAGAAATGATTGTAAGAAGAAAGGAATTATGTTAGTGTTACTCTACAAGCAAAAATCTTAACAAATATGTACTCTGTATTAATGTTACTCTAAAAACAATTTCACAGCTATGCAATCTGCGCATAATGATTCATTATTTCACTGACACTAATTTAATCAGCAAAGCTTCAGAGCTGCTCCCATCATAGTCCAAGGCAGCCAGCAATACTACTATGAGATTTCAAATGAGACTTTAACTCTTTCAGAAATGTTATGTTTAAAAAATTTCAACAATAATTAGTCACATACCCTACACAATCAACAACAGGACATTTTTACATCATTTGAATTGGATTCTGCTGTCTATAAAATTTACAGAACCACCACAAGCGATTTTGGGCTACATTTTTAACTTCATGATGTTGTAAAGTGCTTTTAAAATGCTTGTATTTAATGTGGTCGACTAATGAATATAATTGTGTTCTATTATTATTTCTAAATATGACTCTTTATTACAAAATATTTAATAAATCTGCGATAACTGACTCTCTGATAAATTAACTAACAAAATGAAACTGTTCCAACTTTCAAATCAGTTAACTAATTGTACCTGAAGGTTACAGTATGTCACTAACTTTGTTCAGCACTCTAAAATAAGTCCAGATTAGAGGAGTACTTGAACATTTCTTGACAAAACCATACTTTCTCCCATCTCATTTGTAACGGGAGATGTGTGGAGGTGTTTTTGAACTCCTAAATGCTTCTCATCCAATTTTATTTTTCTTGTTTGCAGAACTTTGGAAAACAACCCTTTGTTTGAAGTTTTTGGGTAACTGTATGTGTCCTCTGTTTCCTAATGATTTATTTATCCGTCATCCTTGGCAATTATGAAAGCATTTTTATATCCTTTGCCTTATTTATGCATATCATCAATTGTTAATCACTATTTCCATTTTGCTTTGTATACAATGGTCAATATAGGCATTTAACTTTTATAAAGTGGTAAATTCAATTTCACTGTTTCAGTGTACGTAGGTTGACTCCCGTCAACACAATTTGCAATTTATAAAGGTATCAGGTTGAGGCTGTATTTTTTTTGTGCTTGAAAACTTTAAGAGTGGTGAATATATTTATCAAAACTGGATATTTCCATTTTGTATTTTTTTTTCTTTTATAATAAATGTAATTATGGCCTATCAAAATTTAAAGTATGTTTTGTTAACCACTAAAACAAAAAAAAATCTGATTTCCGGTAAATGTGTTGTAACTTTGGTTAAAACATAGCAAATTGTTTAAGCATATGGTATAGATGGTCAATACTTTCTAGATATTTCTACACATTTCCTTATATTTCCCAAACCTGCTTTTCACATTGCAGGATCACTATTTTTATTCAGTGTACACTTACACTCACTTAAAAAAGTACAACTTATGTAAAGTCATCATGGCAATTTGAAGAATAACAGAAGCCCCTTGCATGCACACAGGGAGAACATGCAGTAACTGTGACTATAAATTAAACCGGAAAGCAGACTGTATGGCACATTATGTATATATAGAGGAAGAGAGAAATTATATTTAAAATACGAGTGTCCTGCAAAAAATAAACAGCATATACTGGCAATATTGAAATGTGTAGTCTTGTACCTTGCACTTCAACCTGTTATCTCTCACACCTGAATCAAACATGACATCACTGTGACAGTCGGTAAATGTTGTGTTAGTTTTGTGGATAGCTGCATTTTACAACATTTCTTCATGTTGTACTCTAAATCCTCCTTAATATTTTTTCAATCAAGATGCAATTGCAATGTCAAATAACAATGTAAAAATGCATGGCCCATCTTTTAAAACACAAATAACTATCTTCTTAAAATATGTTTTTTTTTTTACATTTTACATAAATGAATTGCCCTGTTTCAAGAAGGATAAGATATAAATAGATTGTAAGTTCTGTTGTGTATTATACAGGACACAGTTAATTATATATTTCAGTTAGTAAATTAACAATTTCAATACAAATAGCATGCAAAATTTTAAAGCAAACTTACAGGCAAGCAAAGTTAGTATCCAGATGAAAAATGTAAGTCAAAAAGATGCTGTTTTTGTTGTGACGAAGAATAATGGCCACTAGCTCTCATATCTCTTTACTAAGTTACAAAACAAACAATAAACATCATAGCATGGTCCATGTAAACTTTTAAGAGGTCTGAAATGTTCTGATATCCACATTCTTTTTAATCTAAATGTCTTCTATGCGTGTTTTCCAGCACCCTCTCAGCCCAGTCTGTTGTTATTATTAGTCTATGAAGATCCTCCATCCTTGCTTTGCCCTTGACCAGGTACTTTTGTGTTTGGTGCCTGGAATCAGTTATAAAGTAGACACGTGCTGCGAGTGACAGGGGAAATAAAAATTAAACACTGACTTTCTGTACTGCTCTTCCACTGTTCCATAATAACGTTTGTAACATTCATTTAGTCCTGTGTCTACAGCTTGTTGAATGCATTTTGACTTCTTGCCTGGCTTTTGAATTCTGCTATTAGCTTAGTGTTTTTTAGATATGTCTACATTGCCTTATCAGTTTTTGGTACTTTTTGAATACTTTTTTTTCTTGTTCAATTGAGTTGATTCATTTGTTTATTTATTTTACATAGTATAAGCTCTGAGTGGCAGTTATAGTCCAATAGCATAAAACCATATGTCATTTATAAATATGACCCTATCAAATCTGGTTAAACAAATAGTAAAATTATGAGTTTTACTCATACAGTAGTTATATATATCTATATATCCATTGCTCCATTTTTACTTGCTTATTCCACCGGTATTGGTGAACTATGTAAATATATTTTTGTTAAAGCACAGTAAAACTTATCTCTTATATATATATTTCTCTTCTGGTTCATCCTGCTTCCACTTCAAAACCGGTCCTGCCCACACACAGCCGACACGGCATTTCTCGATTCCTATTCGTCGTCTTCTATGTCATGTACTATACTGGCCTGCTGAGTGTAATACATCCAACAAATACTCGAGGTGCTGCCACAACGGTAAAGTAGCTTTACCACCTTTGCGGGAGCCACCTGTGTCTTTACAACAGCTTCTTACACAGCAAACATCAGAAGCTAAAAATGATCATGAACACATTCGAGAATACAACTCTTCTCTAGCGTTTGCTTCCATGGGCGCACAGACAACTCAACCTCCTGGCCACAGACCATACTGTTTTAAAATACACAGGCAAATTTATCACCAAATCTCTCCACTATACGCTAACACTTCTACATCTCCAGGATATGGACAGTTGTATGTTTTTGACACAGCGTAAGCTACTGAAGTACGCTTACAAAATAAAGCAAACTCTGCGTGCAGCGAAAATGTACTTCTCCAGCTAGATCTTGTTTTCATTTTAAGGCATTATTTCTCATTACTCCCTTATTTTGTTTATTTACTTGACGACCGCATGTTGTCATAATCCTGTTCACATTATCATGGGAACTGCAATTTGTAATGCTACCACATGTTTTGATTCAAGCTTTTTGTTATTTTTTTCAGAGTTTGTCCCGAGGTATCGTTTGTGAAGATTGTATACCCATAGAATACAATTCTCTTATTATTTTGCGGATTGGAGACTCCATTTAAAAGTTTACTTTTATTTCACATCTTGAGATATCATTTTTTTTTTGTCTTTAGGCACCACTATGTTATAGGCTTCTTGTCGTCATTTCTATGGCATTGTATCCCAGAATGCATCAGGCTGGCACAGTGGTGATGACACCAGCATGACTATTTGAATTTTACATAGACTGTTTCAGTCTATCCGTAATTTGGAAAGTATTCTAATTTAGTTTGCTACTCATTCTCTGTTTATTTCATTTTCCAAACCTTGAGTGTTTCTTTGACTACAATTTTTAATTTTGCTCTTGTATTTTGACAATCTATATTAGCCTTCTGGTTTTGACCTGTGGTTTACTGACTTCACTCTTTCTCCTGCTCTCACTTTCTAATTATCTTACTGGCTGCCATGGCAGACAACACACCAGTATAAATTAGGCAGCACATGGCAGATTCAGTATGCCTCAGTGGATATAGTGTACAGTAATTAGCTTTACTTTCCAAACAGGCTCAGTGTTAGAAAATTCATATTTTGTGTTTGGGTAGCAATGGTGGAGGAATCTTTGGCTCATGCATGTTGGTACTACACCCTGTTAACAACACATTTTGTTATATTTCACATTTAATCTTGCAGTTTTTGCACTCCTTTCACCTTCTCTTACTGTATGTATCGTTCATGGATGCAAATGATTACTTTTTGTATTGAATTTGGATTTATTTTTATTGATTTTGTCCTAACAGAGTTCACAGCATCAGGGACAACTGATTTGAATCTTTTTTTGGTTCACTGAACAAAACTTTCTACAGAGATGCAGTAATTGCAGCCAAGAACATGCATTATAGCAGAATAATAGAAAGTGGCCATGGTAACCCTAGGGTTTTGTTCTCTGTACTTAATAAACTCCTTCAACCTATATCTGGTCCAATTACCTCCTCTACTGCAGTCTGTGAAAAATTCCTCTATGTTTTTCGTACAAAAATTAAAAATCTAAATAATTCAACTAACATAAATCCATTATCCATTATATCATTCCCTGTCTTTCCATTCCATCCAGCTCCTTTTCTAAAATTCCACCAGTTACATCTGCATTTATTAATGACCTGTTTTATAAGATAAGGCCGACCTACTTGTGTACTGGACCCCGTCCCCACCACACTTTTTAAATCCTATCATCATGCCATAATCCTAACTGGTAATAAATACATGCCTTGACACTGGCTTTATGCCAACCACTTTTAAAATTGCTTCTGTAACCCCAATATTAATAAAGTCTATTCTTGATGCTGACAATCGTAACAATTTTTGGCTTATTTCTCACTTACCATTTCTGTCAAAATTTTTGGAACATTTTTTAACCTTCCAACTCACCATTTATTTAACTTCTAATAACTTGATGAAACCCTTTCAGTCTGGTCTCAGAGTGCATCACACCTGTGAAGCTGCTCTGCTTCGGGTAACTAATGATTTGCTTATGGCAGCAGAATCTGGACAAACCAGCATATTAATTCTGCTAGACCTCAGTACAACTTTTGACACTGTCAGAAATGAAATTATACTGTCCAGAATGGAGAACATTCAGGGCATCTCTGGCACTGCCATTCAGTGGTTAAAGTCCTATATGACTGATATACAATACAAGAGTTTGTCAGTTTTGGCAACAGCAAATCCAGCTGCTCTTCAGTATGCTCTTCTGTACCTATATGCTTCCCCTTGGCCATATTATTCATGACTTTGGACTGGGTTATCATTTTTATGCAGATGATACTCAACTTCAGTTTTAAAAGAGAAACTTCATCAGAGCTTTCTCAACTCACAACTTGCCTCAGTAAATTAAAACCTGGATAGAGCATAACTCTTTAAAATTAAATTACAACAAAACTGAACTGATGCAAATTGACACTAAAACGGAACTTAAGAAAATTAATTCCTTTTCAATCACTCTTAATCTCATCAGACCTTCTTCTAATGCAAGGAATCTTGTGTCATTTTTGATTCCTACCTCTCTTATTCCACCCACATAAACCACATTAAGAAACTTTCCTACTTTCACCTACATAACATATCCCTGTGATGATGCGGGTTCTCCACGCTCCCGTCTTGCTTTTTGAGAGCCCTTGAACCCGTCACCATCGGTAATGTTACCGATGAGCTTGGCAGTGAGGCATAACAATGGAGCAAGAGGATGGTGCAAAAGTGCATTTATTAAAATTCAACAAAACAATCACCAAAATGACAATCAAAAACAAAGTGTTCAAAATAAATAAAATGCAGTGCCTCCAAAGTCATTAAATAAATAATCCATAAAAAACAGGTGTTATTGTGGAGGTTAAAAATCCAATAAATAGAAGAAAAATGAGGTTAAAACAATGCTGGAAGCAGACTCTTAAAAACAACACAAAGCCTGGTGCTTCTTTTACCTGGTGGCTCTCCTGTTTCTCCCATTTGGGTCACACAACAGGAGAGTCTCCCTTCTGCATCTGGCCTTCTCTCCACATGACTGATCTCGAGGCTCCCCGATCAATGGCTTCGGTTCTGCTCTCCTGATCGAGACTTGGCTTTAAACCCAACAGTCAGGACGCTCACGTTAGGGCTTCTACATCCAAGCCTCCCGACTCCCGCTGCCTTCTTGGCCTTACGCAGCCAGCCGCCCTTCTTCTCCGGTCACTCCAGCTCCATGATCACTCAGCTGGAGCGACCACTTCCTTCTGCCCCACCTAGTGTCAGCCAAACACCCCTGCTAGGTAGGGCTCACTGTCCAGCTGCCTGCCTGCGAGCCTGCACTTGCTCGCTCTCTCTCTCTCACACCGGTGCTCTCTCTCTCTCTCTCTCCATGCTGCTTCCTACAACCTCCGTCTTTTTTCCTTCCATTTTTCTTTCTTCTTTCTCTCTTTTTTAGCCGCCTCGTGCTTCTGTTTATGAAGAGGACGTGGCAGCTGTAGCAATCAGCAGCTCCTGGGAACAATTAGGGATGTGGATGGTTTCTCACCTGTGCACTTAGGTGAGAAATGCCCACACCACGAATCCCCCTGGAACTGCTTCAGCCACTCCACCACCATGCCACCTCACTAGGCTGCAAGCGTGGTGATTATTTATTTAAAACTGGCCTCTTGACATGAGCTGTGGACCCGCTATACCACAATCCCTTGTTGGCTCATTCCTCTCTTTTCCAGAGCTGAGAAACATCCCTGCTTTTATCACATCCTGCAACGATTACTGTAACTCCCTACTGGCAGGCGCCCCTTCAAATCTTATATATAACAGCTTCTGTTGATCCAAAAATCTGTTGCAAGAGTCCTTACATGAACCAACAACAACGAGCACATAACACGTATCCTGCTTTGGCTTCACTGGCTCCCTGTGTCATATAGGATTGAATATAAAATTCTATTAATAACATACAAGGCTTTAAATGGCCTTGCACCGGACTACATCAGTGGCTTTCTCCATCACTATCTCCTGTTCACTCAGTAAGGTCCTCTGATTTTACCAATCTTGTTGTGCCCCACACTAACATGCACTCTATGTGTGACAAGGCCTCCAGCTCTATAGCACCCACACTTTGGAATGACCTCCCGAAATGAATTAGATCAGCTGACTCAATGCATTCTTTTAAAAAGCAACTTAAAACTCTTGTGTTTAGCAAGGCTTTTAACTTATCCTAACATTCTGCCCCTTCTTTCAGTTTAACTCTCTTCCAGATTCTCAGGATAATTTATGTGTGTGTTAAATCACAAATTATGTTATTTGTTCAGGCTTTTCATTAAGTATCGAATTTATTATTTTACACTGGTTTATTTTCTTTTATTCTACTTAATGCTTTGTATATCCTGTATTTAACTGTTTTAGCGTTTTATGCAAAAAATATGTGTCCAATATTAAATATACTCTGCTGTTCTTTCTTCTACTCTGTGAAGCAATAACTTTCAGAAATAGACATACAGGGGGAATCCTTGATGTCCAAAACCTTCCAAAATATAAAATAAATCTGAAATAAAAATATATGCAAGGAATGAAAAATTAATTTTCATCTGAATCATACCACCACAAAGAAGATTGAAAGAGTTAAGCAAAGGTAAACAGAAGTACAATGTACTTGTTGTTTTCCATCTCTAAGCTTTGTACATGTAAGGGCTCGTTTATACTTCACGCTCAGAACGCGTACGCGCATGCATCATGGCTGCCACGTGTTCCCAGCTTTTGTTTGACGTGTCCTTTGAGCAGGTCCTCAGAAATTAATGTGATGCGTGCGCGAGTTGTAGTACCAGCAAAAAGTCGGGGGCGCAATGTGATAAAAGTTAGAATGCGACGTCACAGTCTCTGTTTACTATATACATGTGACAGAAAGCCGCTTTGAGGATCCTATGAGATCGGTGTGCGCGCTTCGATGTTTGATAAATGGTTCGATGTGGTGATGCAAAATGCCAACATAGAGATGCATTCGTAGTGCTTTTATATTCAAGTGTCGCATATTCCCGAATCGTAATTACACGATACATTTTAAAAGTCTCACATACCATCTTTTGTGCCGAATTTTTTTTTTTTCTGGGGCTTCCTCCTGACCTGACAGCAGCAGCAAA
Source organism: Erpetoichthys calabaricus (assembly GCF_900747795.2). Classification (NCBI taxonomy): domain Eukaryota; kingdom Metazoa; phylum Chordata; class Cladistia; order Polypteriformes; family Polypteridae; genus Erpetoichthys; species Erpetoichthys calabaricus. Next base: position 70,890,613 of record NC_041399.2, on the reverse strand, counting down.
CAGCAATACAACACCACACTTAACCAATTAAATGTATGATATTCCAACTCTCTGCACATTTAGAATCCTTAGATTTATACTTGACATCACTTTCATGATGAAATGCATTAAAGTATGAATGTTACATTTTACAGATAAATTGTTAATTTCATTTAAATAATGAATACTGTTAATAATTACACACATGTCTCGCAGGGAGTCACGTACCGCTGGTGTTCCCTGCCTGGAGTTTGCATGTTTTCCTGCTGGGTTTCCACATTGTGTTCCGGTTTCCTTCCAAAGATATGCAGATTTGGTGACACTAAAATGACTCCAGTGTATGTGTGTGCTTGTATTCACCTTGTGATGAGCTGATGCCCTGTCTAGGGGTTCTTTCTTCCTCGTGCCCAATGCTTACTGGAATGGACACATCCCTGGATTGATGGATTTAAGCATTAAACATCCTTTTCAGAGATATTGCAGTAAGGTGTCATCAGAATTTCATGGGTGTTCCAGGCAATTCACAACACAGCGAAGCCAAGCCTGTTCTCACCGTGATATCTTGCACTGCCACCTGGTGGATTCTTCCAGATTTACGTAAAGTACGCACGCAAGTATAAACAGTAAAACGCTTGCGTAGCAGGAGTGTCCGCTGGAGCATGTGTCACGTGAAGTATAAACCTGGCCTAACTTGCCAATACAATGTAGAATTCCACAAAGCAGCACCTGCATGTGATATCATAAAGATAATTTACAAAGACAACAGCGTGGGCCATAGATACAATAGCTACTGTAGACATCTTTTACATTTGCGCAAGTCTAGAACAGAGAAAAAAACTTGCTTACATTTTTAAATAATATCTTAATAGCAAAAAGTGACTATTTCTTTAAAACACACTACTGTGGGGATCTTTATTTTTGTATTTTGTTAATATGATAATGATGTGAAACTCAGCTCCACCTGGCCTTAAATTTCACCAAGAAAAGATTTGACCCTGTTCCCACTTAATGCTTATTAACCCCTCATTAGTAGCCTAGAACAGTGGAGGTCTCTATGGATCAAAACAAATACTCTGAAATGATTATTTGGAGTACTGATCTCAAATGTAGAAGAATCTACAGTCGGGGAACAGAGGTGCTGCATTGGCTGCAGTTTCAGATTCTAGACACTGTCTTAATTAGCAACTGATTGCCGCTACTAATTGAACAGACATGTTTTGCCTTAAATTGAATTGATTTGCTTTTTAAGATTCAGAACTCTTATTTACTTTTCTTTGTTATCCAGATATCTCTAGGGTCTCAAATTCAGCTTCTGAGTCCTATAATTTCTACTGCAACTGATTTTTTTAAACAGAAGCCAATTTTTGCTCTTTTTAAAACCTGTTATTTAATTAAACTCCTGACATTTCTAAAACTGATGACTTTCTTCATTTTATGAGAGCACCATGAAAATGTTTTGTTGATCACAAGAGATCAATACTTTTTAGAAGATTAGAACATTAGAAGATTAGAACATTTAGACAAGGACAGGCCATTCAGCCCAACAAAGCTCGCCAGTCCTATCCACTTAATTCTTCCAAAAAACATCAAGTCTAGTTTTAAAGTCCTTAAAGTCTTACTGTCCACCATACTACTTGGTAGTTTATCGCAACTGTCTATGACTGTGTGTAAAGAAAAACTTCCTAATGCTTGTGCGAAATTTACCCTTAACAAGTTTCCAACTATGTCGACGTGTTCTTGATGAACTCATTTTAAAATAACAGTCTCGATCCACTGTAAGAATTCCCTTCATAATTTTAAACACTTCAATCATGTTACCTCTTAATCTTCTTTTGCTTAAACTGAAACTTCCCAAGTCTTTGCAATTTTCTTTTCAAAGATTTTATCAAGGTAAATATAAAGAACCAAAAAATTTCAAATAGGATGAAGTTATTTGGTCATCTATTGGATTGCTTTGCATCTTATTATTGTTTGGGGCCTGGCTATGGAAAAATGAAATAAATGAAGGTTCTGAACCTAAAAAAGAAGTCAATTGAAACTAAAGCAAAAGAAGTCTGTTCCATTAGTAGCAGTAATTGGTTAGAAACCTTCAGTCATTTTGGCCCTTCAGGACGTGAGGATCTACAGTATGCAAATGCACAAGGTGGAACACCTAAAACTGGTCAGCACTGTTTGTGACAACTAGCAATTAAAAAAAATAAAGAAATTAAGTAAAAATTTAAGGTTAAATAAAAAAAAAATATGATGTTCACTTCTTTTTTCATTATTTTAGTTAGACGTCCTGTTACTTTTCTAAGACTTTAAGTGAAAAGCACATTTGTAAAAAAAATACATTAAAGTTATAACATGATGTAGAAAGATGATCCCAGAGCGGGGAATATGAATTAAACAACACACCAGTGGGATTATGTACATTGTCACAATTCAAAAAAGAATAAGAAATAGATTCAAGGAGACTATGAGGTATCTATAGAAGCAATTAGATGCATCAAGATGATCTTGAACCACACCATTTAAGTTTATGGGTGTATAAAAAACACAATTCTACTTTGCATTTATTAGTTAATGTAAATATTATACTGTATTTTAGTGCTATTTCTTTCTTTTCTATTGCTGGTTCTTTGTATGCATCCTGTAATGTAATCATACATTAAAATGTGGGATGTAAATTGGAGTTGTCCTTCCATGGAAAAAGATAAAGAAAGAGAGAGAGAGACAGAATTAATTTCCAGACTGAAGAGCCAGCAGTTCAGATGGGTTACAGCATCAGCAAAGCTGGACACTTTTTGTAAACTCAGACTTCCCTTCAAAAATAATTGGCAAAAAGGGAACAGGAGATAGAAAAGATTAAACTTAAAGTCAAAAGAAGGAGATCAAGACAATCAGGCAAACTAAAATGCTAGACAATCTTGTAGTGAAAATGCTTGCTATAATTCTTGAACTGAAAATCACTAAGCAGAGTCAAAAGCACTGAAAATAACTGACACGAATCTCAGATGTCAATAAGCACCTAAATAAAGGCTCAATATAGCATCATGCGGATGATGTCACTTGACAGGGTGTTCAGAGACATTGTGCTACCCATTTTCAATGAACCAAAAATGCAATCCTAAATAGTGGATAAAGGAAAGCAAACTGTGGTCCACTGTTGTTCAATACAGGGTTATCTTCTGCTCACACTTTCAAATTCCATTTTTCTACTTTCATTCTTACTTATGGCATAGAACAAAGTATGAGATTAACAAAGCAAGTATGGACAAAGTGAGACCATGCTGAGCATTAGCTAAAAGGTGCAGTACATGTTAGCTCCATGGGGGTAAAAAGATAGAATGTACCACTGTTTTGATGCCATCATTGCACAGGCAGAAAAACTTTATTTTCATTTATTGAAGTATCAAAACATTTTAGTTATGATACTATGATGAGGTTGTTGTCTGCTAAGTAAGAGCCTGTTCTTCCATATTCCTGTAACCAATGTAATAAAAACTTTAAATCTTGTTCTTCTGATGATATAATAGTAGTTGAGTATGTACAGGATGTCATGGGCCAGCTCTGGACACTTCACAAAGCCTTATTTGACACTTCTGCTGCTAGGAAAGAAGTAAAACTGGTGAACATCCTACACACCTCCAACCTAAGAGACACTAAACACGAATAACCAGTCAGTTTGAAATACCAACTCCCTTCATGAAATTATACACAAAACACTGTATTGAGAATGAAAATTAATTTTTGATTTTTGATTTGGTGGCATTGCTTGCAATGGTGGACTGAGCTTGATTATACGGTATGTAATGATAACAACATCTATAACTTCTAATATATCAGACATAGCTGGTGTATGAGTAATGCTGTCACACAAAGGGAAGCTGAAATTCTTATTTTTAGCATTAGTGATTTTTTTTCTTCAAAAATGATAAATGATTTCTTTTGCATTATAAGTGTCATTGTGTAATAGTCCAAAAATACACTGTTAATGTGATTTGCTTTGTAAAATTCTTTGGACAACCTCAAATACCTGTATATATTACTACAACAGACTGACTTTAGTAGAAATGCTCTATGGTACGTCTAACTGCATCTGAATTTAAAAAAATATATGCTAGTGCTGGAGGTGCCTTAGATTATATATGTTATAGATACATATCTCACATTATGTAGAAGTTGTTGCTATGCAGTACCATTCTTTTTTTATTTTTTTCACTTATACCATTATTTTTGAAGCTTATTATATCTTAAACAGTTAAATGTATCTATAATATGTATTATCCTCTCTTGAAATTCCATACTTTTGTATTTACAACAGCAGGCATTGCTACCTGACATATTCACAAAGATTGTTTTATTTCTAGACTGAAATAAGCTTCCCCTCAGTAAAATAGAAATACCAGATCCAAAAAAATCAATGAATAAATAAATGTATGATGCAGTTTTATTGTGAAATTATAAAACTTATAAGCTGATAACTGGAAAAAATACATTACTTTTGGTCAATGTAATGCTATAAAGCTGTAAAGGTGAGTATTCTTTAAAGCCACTGTTTGTATAGCTTTATTTCACAATCTTATTTCATGATATTCAGAAATACTATTAGACTGATTATGAGACAAGAAAACTCACAATTATTCAATAATACTGTACATTAATGCAGTCAGTTTCACTTTTTTCACAATTAAAATGCCTCATTTTAATAGGAAAAGATGGGTTATTATGAATAAAAGCAGTTTCTCATTTTTTTTTGTGAAGATGTTATTTTTGTTAGCTTACATTTTGGAAACAAAACTCTCCATAATAAATAAAAATGGAAAATATAATATTGTGAAAATGAGTGCGACATTCATGCCAACACAAACAATTACATAACAACATGCACAGCAAAATACAAATGATAAAATGCTAAACTGGAAGTAATTTCTTATGGAACATACAGTAGCCTATAGAAAGGCATGACAAAGCTGCAAGTAGACAATACTCACTCTTCTTATCTGTGTTTACTGATGCTCCGATTATTAGTATGTGTATGCAGAGGACCAAGCTTACCTTTGTGGAACCGGATAATTGAAGCCTGTATATGACCATGCACAGTTTCGTCTTTGGGGTTAACAAATCTCAGGATGAGGCGGAACAAATTGAGATTTGTTTCATCCACATGCAGTGTTATTCTCACTTCATTCTGAAAAGGTGAAGGTGGTATAAGGTTGTCAGCAGAGAACATACTCTTGCAGTTTGCTTCAGGAAAGAGCAGCTTGAAGATGCCATGCAAAAACACTGCCAAACAACAAAGCCAAGAGGAAAGAGTTGGCACCAAGAGTTTGGGACTGACTTACAGTTACAGCAAGAGGGAGACTGTACTCCGTCCGCAACTGAGATCCTCCCAGTAGCACCCTTTTTGGCAGATGGAGTAGCATAACGGATTATAATAAGGAAGAGACTAGGGGAAGTCATAGAAACTGGAAGAACCACCTCTGGCTGGGAAGAAATTGTATTAGGCAGAAGAAAGGAACAGAAAGGACACCATTTATTACAAGCACACAGACGAAAACTTGCACCAAGCTTATAGGAAACAAATCAATAAAACTGGCAAAGCCAAAATGTGAAGAACACTTGTGATGAAAGAGCTGTCACACAAAAATATCTGAGTTTCTGTTTTTCGTTATTAATATTGCATTATTAATTAAACACAAGATTAGAGAACTAGCTAAACATATTTGATATGCTTTGAGGAGAAATCACATTTCCTTACTACTGTTTGTAAACAGCAGCCGCAAGATCTGTTAATCAAAGAAGTGTTTTAAATAATATTCAAAAAATAGGAAATAATTATCACAAAATAAAGCCTTAAACATTATGTCATTCAGTGTGCAGTAGTTTAGTTTTGAGGTGGAAGAAATAACAGCTCTATTTAATCTCTGAAGATAATTCTACTAAATATCAGGTCAGATTACAGAAATGTTCTCATGGGTGGAAAAACAATCACCATACTGCAGTATTATGGGTGTTTAATTGGCTATTTACAGTTTTTATCTCTGCATCTATGAATGCGTATATCAATTTCTCATTGTCACTGGCATTCAACTGTCTCAAGAATAAATTAAGTTCTACATTTAGATGTTTCTGTTGTGGTTTAGTAGTGCCTGTTGTGATTATACAGTCCAATTCTGGTGCAATGGTTGCCATTATTATAGTACACATTCACTCTATGATTCTCCATAATATACCCTCCATAGTGAATGTATTATGCAGACCCATTTAGTATCAAGTAGGACCTTTCAGGAGACAGAATTATTTGAGGGATTGGTTTAGCATGGTGCTTGCAACATTCTTTAGGGATTTTGGCCTAGGCCTTCTTGATACAATAACACAGGTCCTGCTCATATTCTTGCTGGGAACCTCACATTCAGACCCATCCCAAACATGTTCAGTTGGAATGGTGATGACGAGGACCATTACAGTAAACTTAAGTTAATTCACACAACTAGCTTGAAGTGAGCAATGCTTTGTTGCATGGTGAACTAAAGTGTTGGACTTATCCATATGAAAAAATGTAAAAGGGGATGCAAAGAGTCAGTGATGCTCACGTTATTAAGAGGAACAATGTGTGGCAAGAATACATTCCCCACATCATTAAGCTAAAATAAGTTGAATGGAACAAATTTGGGATAAATCAAGGTAAGCTCAAATAAATACATTTTTTAAAGATATGTAAACTGTACAGGGGAGAGAAGTTCCTAGCCTGAAATAATGGCTGCCTTTGCATCATCCAGGTGGAAGCTAGACATTATTGGTGGTTGGAGTGGATCTCCTCTGTCTACGTAAAGTGATTCGAGTAGCGAGAAAAGCGCTATATAAATGTATTTCATTATTTTTTTATACATTTTTAGATGTGCCACATTTGTTTTAGTGAAGCCAAAAGGCAGTTGGGGGTCGAGGAGGCTTGGGAGGAAAACCCCAAATGTGAGCACTATGGCCATTGGGGACCCAAACCTAGGTCCGGAGATGGAGCCTTTCCATAACCATGGGGCAGTAGAAACCGGGCCTGGGGAAGATCAGCTGTGCCTGTTGTTAGGGTGACACCTCTGCTGCAAGGCCCGTATGGGATAAGTAGAGGAGCCGCCAAATAAAAGATCAATGTACCGGGCTTTTAGAAAGGACACTTTTCTGAAAGTTGGTTTTAACCTAATTTTAATGGATTTATTCTGATTTTAACCTTCACCTCACCTTTTTTTTTATTGGATTATTTATTTACTGAACTTTCTTGAAGCACTGCACTTTTTGGACATTTGTTTAGTTTAGTCTTTTTTTTTTAATTAAAGCACTGAGCATTTTGCAACTTCCCCTTGCTTCGTATGTTGTCCTCATTTGCTAAGCTCATCCCTCGGAAATGTTATCGGTGGTGGCGGGTTCAAGAGGCTCCTGGTGGCACCTGGTATCATGAAGCTGACCAGCACAGACACAAAGCCCTAAAAGAGCCCTGAAAATCCACATGAGCTGTTGCACTGGCAGTTGAAATGACAGTGCAGAAAGAAAGGCACCAGTAAGAGAGGTTGCAGGAGATTGTGGAGATTTTAAAGTATGACTGAAAACCTTCTCAGTCACAGGAGGTAGCGTATGACCCTATAGGAGGACAGATAACAGCCTTGGAGATGTGATCCTCAATCTTCTAGGCTGAGTTCTAGACCACTGTCACTTTTCCTCAACAAAGTCTAACCCGACATTTGATGTGATTCTGGACTTTATACGGAACCAACCACTGCACAGGTTTAAAGGCACATAAGGGCAGAGCCTGCAGTTGGCAGGGGAATTTGGCATAAAGGTGGGTGACACTGAGAGAGACAAAATGAGAGACTCATGAAAAATTTAATGTGGGAGGGCTGTTGTTGTCCCTGGAGAGGTGGGTAGGTGGTCAGTCCACCCAATCTGGTAGCCAAGGATTCAAGACTTGCATATGGGGAAAAATAATTTGTTCTGTCATCAGATGTATAGGTAGTGTTCTGTTCTTATTTCTCTCTTAGTATTTTTTTTAATACGGCATCTTTTTTTATTCAATTTTAACACTTTTCTCTCCTCAAAAATATTCTGGCTGTAGTGAGATGTCTTAAGTTTTGTCTTCTGTTATGCTATGCATGTACATAGATAAATGTGAAAAATAAGATAATTTTCTTGGAAAACCTGGAGTATTTCATCCATTGAAAAACAAACAACTTAAACAGCTGTGCTGAAGAATGTCTTCTGTTCCTTGGGTGGCTTGCACCATTTGTTTTTGGAATAATAAAACATGCTAATCCATTGAACAACATTAAAATATATTGCTTCATCTTTTGCCATTTGACCCCCTTTGAATTCCACTATTACTGAGATTAGGATCACCAACACAATCTGTAGCTAAACCCCCACCTGAGATGGAACCTCGACCCTTGTTGTTGCAGTTTTAACAGACCAGACATACAAGTGACCTAATCAATAAAAGTAAAACAGATCTTCTAGCCTCATTTTAATCTGCAGGAGTGTGTTTAGCAATGCATTATAACAGGCTTGAGCATCAGAGTTTGGTGTAATGAGTAGATAATGGAATAGAAAGTTTTAGTTTTAAATATAGTTAATAAATATACTATATTGATTTTGAAGTGTTATTAAAAGAGATAACAGAGGACCTGACATTTATTTCAGTTTATAAGTTAAGATAGTGACAGATTGTTAGAATTTTCTGAGTAAACAAAAAACTGGCTAACCTAATTTGCTTTGTCATTGTCATGATACAAAGGATAGAGGTGACTAGAGTAAATGTAAATAATGAACTGCACTCCATGGGTAATAATAATATGATAAACGTTCAGCTTATTGGATTGCATTGCAATATGAGAAAGCAGTAGATTAGAAACACAGCTTCCAGGGTTTGTCCTACTCATTTTTTAACTTTATTTCACTACTCCAACTCTTTAGGGAGCTGAACAGGCCACTTCTATTTCAAAAACAGTGATGGCACAGTAGAATCCTATGGACTGAAAGATCAATCACTTGCACTTTACGGCAGAGACAGAAAGTTAGCCATTTGATGCAACAGCCAGGCAAGAAAGATTTTAATAATTATTGTGCATCGTCAGGGCGGAACAATATTTACTGTTTCTATATGGTAAGACCATATTAATAAGCATGTGGCTAAATATTTGACCCCACCTATATATTAGGACAATTGGATGGCAATTAGTTCAGTGCTTTTGGACACTTGCATATGAAAAACAGTGTAGCAATAGACAGCATGGCTACTTTGTATATTAATAGCAGACTTAAATTTGTTTTGTAGTTGAATTTAACCTCTCTCAACCCACATAACTGCTTTAAGTATGAGTAGGATAAAACCCAACCATATGTCACCAATTTCCAAGAAAAAACATTAAATTATCACTATATCTTTAATTTATGAGTCTAGCCAGGCAAAAAAAAAATCTTTTCAGTGCCTTAATATATTTTAAAAGTGATATTTTTAGAGATAATGATATACAGTATGCTATTACATTTCATTTGACGCCTCTCATTAGAAGAGAACAGGGCAAATGAAGGTCACCTACAGAAAGCGCAAAATTCACTAAGAATTCATATGCTCTGAGAATGCAATAGTGTGTTTGGGCTTTCATTTCTTTTTTTCTTTTAAATGCTAACTAGCAGGTGGTCTGCTTTCATCTTTTCTTCCTTTGCTGGACTAATCACATATTAATAAACCACAATGTAAAATATTATTAATGTTTCAAAAATGATCATTTCAGCTTAGCAATTAATTATGGCAATTTCACAGAAACTCATCATCAAGACTTACTTGAACAGGGGACATCACTGCATAGCCTCTCCAGCTGAAACCTGGAAATTGTCGTATGTCATAACCTAAGCGAACCATCCTGCCACTGGGCGTGGTGCCGTCCTCTATTTCATATCTTAGATGATGGAGGTCAGGAAAATAGTGGCCTCTCTCTGGTCTGTACAATTAATAGCATACAGGTAGTTATTATTTTAAACATAAACACAGGCTTAGTCTATTCAAAATTAGTTTTTTTTGGGGCAAAAAAACCCAACATTATATTACAGTGAAAAAAGTGAAAACAGGAGTGAGAATTCATGGAAGGGTAATTTGAAAATTCTATAACAACAGTAAATTTTACTATGTACTGGAATTGTATATTCTTTTTTGGTCTTAAATCAAGCATACTACATTAGTATTTTTGTTTTCCAATATTATTATAATAATCAGCTGAGAGCATGCAAAGAATGTTTTAGTTGACCAAGAAATCGGAGTTGCTTTATCCAAACAAGTTACATAGGATCCAATTCCTTATAAAACCACACTTGATGCTGCCATACATTCAGCAAGAAGACTGACAGAGATAAAAAAATCTTTTTAACAACCAGGTAAAAGTTGCATGTATTATTTCTCTTTTAGCTGATTGAGCTTTAACTTGTGCAGTTATAATTTGCACAAGGCATGGACCATCTGTGTAATGCTTCTGAAGGCCAATTTAAAAAACAAATAGTTGAATGCTCACCTGTGCTCCTTTACAGATGGGTTTCATTTGGTACTTAAATATTCCATTAACTTTGACTTCGATTTTTATTCCTGGTGTCAAAATTATGAAAAAAGCCCTCCATATAAGGCAACCAAAAGCTATAGGTCAATTTCCTGATTTATTTTGACCTTCAAAATTCTCCAGATTTCCTAGGTTCTGATAATGAATCTTGATCTAAAATTCGGTTTATGGTATAATTAGACTTTTTCTTTTTTTTCTTTTTTCTTCGAGGAGATTCTGGTCCACCGTCCGGCGTCTCAGGAGGGGGAAGCAGTGCAGTGTCAACACTGTATATGGTGGGGATGGTGCGCTGCTGACCTCGACTCGGGATGTTGAGGGTCGGTGGGGGGAGTACTTCGAAGACCTCCTCAATCCCACTAACATGCCTTCCAATGAGGAAGCAGGGCCTGGGGACTCGGAGATGGGCTCCCCCATCTCTGGGACTGAGGTCACCGAGGTGGTCAAAAAACTCCTTGGTGGCAGGGCCCCGGGGGTGGATGAGATACGCCCGGAGTTCCTCAAGGCTCTGGATGTTGTAGGGCTGTCTTGGTTGACACATCTCTGCAACATCGCATGGACATCAGGGACAGTGCCTCTGGATTGGCAGACCGGGGTGGTGGTCCCCTTCTTTAAGACGGGGGACCGGAGGGTGTGTTCCAACTACAGAGGGATCACACTCCTCAGCCTCCCTGGAAAAGTCTATTCGGGGGTCCTGGAGAGGAGGATCCGTCGGATAGTCGAACCTCGGATTCAGGAGGAACAGTGTGGTATTCGTCCTGGTCGCGGAACATTGGACCAACTCTACACCGTTACCAGAGTCCTGGAGGGTGCATGGGAGTTCACCCAACCAGTCTACATGTGTTTTGTGGACTTGGAAAAAGCGTTCGACCGTGTCCCTCGGGGAATCCTGTGGGGGGTGCTCCGGGAGTATGGGGTACCGGACCCCCTGACAAGGGCTGTTCAGTCCCTATACAACTGGTGTCAGAGCTTGGTCCGCATTGCCGGCAGTAAGTCGAACCCGTTTCCAGTGAGAGTTGGACTCCGCCAGGGCTGCCCTTTGTCACCGATTCTGTTCATAACTTTTATGGACTTAATTTCTAGGCGCAGCCAGGGTGTTGAGGGGGTCTGGTTTGGTGGACTCAGGATTGGGTCACTGCTTTTTGCAGATGATGTTGTCCTGTTTGCTTCATCAGGCCGTGATCTTCAGCTCTCTCTGGATTGGTTCGCAGCTGAGTGTGAAGCGGCTGGGATGGGAATCAGCACCTCCAAATCCGAGACCATGGTCCTCAGCCGGAAAAGAGTGGAGTGCCCTCTCAGGGTTGGGAGCGAGATCCTGCCTCAAGTGGAGGAGTTCAAGTATCTCGGGGTCTTGTTCACGAGTGAGGGAAGAATGGAGCGTGAGATCGACAGGCGGTTCGGTGCGGCATCCGCAGTGATGCGGGCTCTGCATCGGTCTGTTGTGGTGAAAAAGGAGCTGAGCCGTAAGGCAAAGCTCTCAATTTACCAGTCGATCTATGTTCCTACCCTCACCTATGGTCATGAGCTATGGGTAGTGACCGAAAGAACGAGATCGCGAATACAAGCGACTGAAATGAGTTTCCTCCGCAGGGTGTCTGGGCTCTCCCTTAAAGACAGGGTGAGAGGCTCAGTCATCCGGGAGGGGCTCAGAGTAGAGCCGCTGCTCCTCCGCATTGAGAGGAGTCAGATGAGGTGGCTCGGGCATCTGATTAGGATGCCTCCTGGACGCCTCCCTGGTGAGGTGTTCCGGGCATGTCCAACTGGGAGGAGGCCCCGGAGAAGACCCAGGACACGCTGGAGGGACTATGTCTCCTGGCTGGCCTGGGAACGCCTTGGGATTCTCCCGGAAGAGCTAGAAGAAGTGGCCGGAGAAAGGGAAGTCTGGGCATCTCTGCTCAAGCTGCTGCCCCCGCGACCCGACCTCGGATAAGCGGAAGAAAATGGATGGATGGATGGATAGACTTTTCCATTTCTGATGCTGAACCCTAAGACCATTCTATTAAAAAAATATATCAATTGGTTCTATGTCTAGAATCCAGTGACTAGCACCACTACCCTACTCCTTAACTTAAGGTATTTTCATTTCTGTCTTCTGTGCATGGCATACTGTGCGTACTTATGTGTCCTGCTCCATATTTTGGCTTAGGCAAAACTCAAAGATGTATGTAAAGCTGGTGTTGGAGATGTGAGTATGAATGTCTTGCCATGCATTTCATAACTGCAATGCACTTGTGGAGGTCTGCCTTTATTAATAGGCATAACTGGATACGTAATTATATCAGTAACGACAGGCATCACATAATTTATAAATTACTAATCAAGGAAAACAGTTTGTGTTTTGCAGAAGAGAGCTAGGACCTTTAATAACTCTCTCTCTCTCATGTATACAGAGTATGTCTCTTGAGATAAAGAGCTGGAACTAAGGAAAAGAATGCAGATATATATAGGAATGTAATATGTTTCTTACATGATGTATTTATAATACTCATATAAAATGCAATTTTATTTGGGCAAATAAATGTATCTATGATGTTTCAATTTGCAGGAATATTTATTTGGTTGTCTTTATGGTGATGTAGCGGTTTCTCTGGTAAGACAAAAGGCCTCAGGTTCTTTCTGATGGCTATTATGTTGGTCTAATTTGAGTTTGCCCAGGTTGTTACAAACAGTGCTATGCTAAATATGATAAAAAGGACAGCATTCTGTGAATATAATGCATGCTCACTGAATATAAACGATGCACATAACTATACTACAATACTATTAAGGCATCTTTTTTCTGTTAGCCTTGTCTTCGTTGATATCTCTGAATGTTGTAAACTGATGTTTCCTGCAGGTAATAGAAACTCCAGTATAAAGGCCAGGTGTTGGTTTGGGTGCGATTATACACTGTGTTGACTGTTTTAAACTGTAGCCTGGTTACTTTTTTTATAGGAAGTTTTATCAAGACAAGATCTGTTCACTATGATCGTAAATTATTTCAAAATGTCTGCAATGTATTCTAAACCACAAATGCAGACAGATTATATGTGATTATGGCTAAGCATATTAAATAAATTGCAAATCATCAAATGTAATTCCAAAGCACATTCCACATGTGGTGAAGCACATACGCATTTTTGTTAATTAATCCTTACTGGTTACAAGTGCGTCCCACAATGTGCTTTCTGCACTGGCAAACTCCTGACCTCTCGTCACATGTAAGGCTGGCAGAGCCTCCGATATCACATTCACATCCTGTTAATGAAAACAGAAGAGGTATTTTCAGTTCAGAGATATCATTATACACAACTTCCTAATAGTAAATACAGTTCTCTGTGCCAAGTCAGGATGAAAAGAGGAATGCATGACTGCCAAAGATCTTTATATATATTTGATCTTTTTGTTTGAATAATACATTATAAAACAGAAAACATCCATTTTCTCAACCTGTTTATTTAACATTGAGCAAATGGCAGGAACTGACCATGACTGCAGGACACAATTATGCACACAGATCTCAATTTAGGATTACAAATAAGCCTTATATGTCTTTGTTTGAGATGTAGGAGAAAACTGGAGTACCTGAAGGATATCCCTAACAAACACAAACAAAATGTACAACCCCACATAGCTACTCCTGACATTGTCTCCCTGGGCAGAAGTGCTAACTACTGTGTGATTATGCTACCCTGTATTATAATAGCATTTACTTACACTACTTACACACTTAAATTACACTATAGAAGTGTGCCATCCTGTGATATATTGCCATTTAAAATTAAATAAAATATGCCAATGTAAAGAGGTTTTTATAATTAGTTTTACTGTAGTATGACCTATATGTGCTTACAGTATCCTGAATATTTGTGAAACTCTCCATTATGTGTACTTTAGTATGAAATTGTAGTGTTTGTAAAAAATGTCAAAGGTGGCACTTCAAGACAACCGTAAAAAAGAAATGTTTATAGTTGTGTTCTATCCTTTCATTTTTTCTTTATTCTTAACCTACAGTGATCAAAGAAATGCCTGCAGTGTTGGACACAATAACAGAACAAAGGCAGAACAACAAAACATACACATTTAGGAGCTTTTATTAAGAACATAGTAAGTGTGGGTTTACAGAATGAGAAAACAAAATCCCTACCCAAGGAAATGTACATGTTGTGGATGTTCATTTGTGAGCAGCAGGGTCTTATCTGTCCTAGCTGGGACCTATCTAATGCCACCTGCCAGTCTAGAGGGTTTCACTAGTCTTCTGCCAAGTCACCGTGGCCTACAATTTTTTCTTCGAAGATTAGGACTCATGTGCTGAGTTACTGGCATCATACTGCTCACAGAAAACTGTTGGTATCAACTTTGAAGATTTTACTTATGTTACCTGTACACACTAATCTCTTTAAGACTGTAGAGGTTTAAAACACAGAGCCAGCTACTACTTGTCATGCTGTTTAGTCTAAGGATAAAGATGCACATAGTTTCTCTTCTCTTGGAATTTTTACAGTTGCTGTGCCATTATGTAACATGGGGACTAGAACTGCACACGATACTTAAAATGCAGTCGCACTAGTACATTTGAGTCTAAGCATAATATCCTTTGATTTACAGTATTTTAAACGTTACCCGGCTTTGCCCAGAAATCTTCCTACAACAATGGGCCTCAGTTATATTCTGTTAATCAGATGAATGGTAGGGAGTAGGGTGAAGTTATCAACTATGCCTCTAGTTATTGCATGCCTATGGGTCTTGTTAATCAATCTGTCAAGTGAAATTATGCTGAGTTGATCAGTATCCATATTTTTGACATTTATTTTACAATTGTGCATGTGACTTCAGCTATTTTTTTTTTCAACAAGTTGAAAAAAGCATTTCAAGTCATATAGAACAACAACAGAATGATGAGAACATTTTTCAATGCTAACAGACTTGTTAATAAAGAGTTTCTTTATGAACAGACTGTTAGATTACACTGAAGTTCTGAAGCGTCTACAGGAAAGCATCAGAAAAAAGTATTCCACATTGCTTTGTCTGTCAAAGAGTTTTTAACCAAAAACAATGTGTTCCTTTGCAACACCCAAATTTACCATATCTCCCACCCCGTAACTTTTTTTTGTTCCTGAAATTAGAACTGAGGCTGAAGGGAAGACAATTTGCTATAAAAGAAGAAATACAGGAAAAATTGTAGGAGGCAAGACACTATCAAATGATGTGTACAGGATATAGATAGATAGATAGATAGATAGATAGATAGATAGATAGATAGATAGATAGATAGATAGATAGATAGATAGATAGATAGATAGATAGATAGATAGATAGATAGATAGATACTTTATTAATCCCAATGGGAAATTCACATTCTTCAGCAGCAGCATACTGATACAATAAATAATATTAATGCATGACTATTTTTGCAAGGCAGTTAAACAGACACTTAGAAAGCAACAGGCTCCAAATATTTAAGTGCCACTGATTTTGTACACTGCAAGAAAGGCAAATGGGGGCAGTAATCTGATCGATTATGATAGTGGGAAAATGAGAGAAAAAGAATATTTGTTCTTCAGGTAACATAATTATTAGCTCTTTACTGCAATTAACTGGAGAGCAAAATATTCCCATTTCTTTGTTGCCTTTGACAAATGAAAATACTTATTGTACTAACGTAGTTTTCTCAATGTATAAATAAGCCTTGCAATGAGAGTAGAAGCACCAGAATGCAGTGAACCATAATTAAACATACAAAAAACGAGTTTTACTTGGATAAGTCTTCTTTTGTATAAAGAGAGAATATGTTTGGTTTCATATTCCAGTTGGGCTTTACTGTTCTACTCCAGAGTATGGAATTTTACTGTCAAGTATTAAGGCTTAAAACATGCAGAAGCACATGCCATATGCAGCATTTTTCTAGACTTTGCTATTTACTTCAGCTGTGCTAAAAAGAGTTACTCAGAACATTTTTACAGTATAATGTTGATATCGCGCCAGTTTGAATCAGATCAACGATATTGTGTATTTAATTATGTAAAATAATATAAACTATGTAGAAATAACTTTGCTGTACTCTAATGGGACCATATTTATGCAGCATGTTTAATTTAATTCTGTCATAACGTTGTGTAAACAAGTCATTTGAATTGTGTCATATGCTGGAATGGACGACAGGATCAGAAAAAACACCAATTTAAGCATACAATGAAATAAGACCTGGCTAGAGATGTTTATTAAAAAAGAAATCTGCATTGGTCAGTCAAAAGTAGAAGTCTTCCCATTACTGATTTTTTCACCCTGCTCCCAGCAAAGTTCCTTCCCATCTTCTCCCACTTGCAGTCAAGTTCCATCCCGCTCCACACTGCATTCCTGATTTCTCCTCTAAAGGGCACATTAATTGGGCACATAACTTAGGTGGATTCTTAAAACAGCAGTTCTCCAACAAGTTATCAGTATCATGCATGCCTTTATGAGCTGCCGTGCATTAGTACCACAATGCCTGTAAGAATTCAATTGAAAACTCTTCAAGTAGTAATTTTCTCAGAGGTTCATCGATGCTGTAACTATCCACATCCAAACACATTAATAAATTCTAACCACCAACATCTTTTAACAACTCTTAAAATGAGTCCTGCACATAATAGAATATATGCATTGCATGGTGCACTGCAAACATTAATACTGAAGTGTACTTTGATTAATGAGGTTTCAGCTTGTCTTAGATGAGCAACACAGCTAGTGACCCTGAAAATGCATAAACCTGTAAACAAAATGAGATCTTTCTCCACCACTCTTTGGATTGAGGAACCTCTGACTGTAATCTTTCAGATCCCAAGGACCCTCCTTCAGTTTTCATGGCCCCAAGAATTGCTACATTGTGGCAGTGCTATGTTTGACAGAGGGTCAGCCAACTGGGTCGACTTTCGTCTTTCAATATGGAGGGGTCTTAATAATTCCACAAGGATGCATTTGTTCGTCATCCTTAAAGGCACACTTACAGTAGGAATGTTCATCACACAATACTCCTGCCACAGTTAATTATGTTATTAATATCAGGGTACACTCTACCAGGGCATTTTATGGCCTCACTCCCGTTCTGTACTATGCCCAGCAATGTGCAGTTCCAGTCATGACTAAGTCCTCTGACAGAGAGCATGCTACTGTTTCCCAATTAATAAGACTTGTTCAATCAGCGGGGACAAAAGTCTGAAGGTTTATTTATTTTCAGTAAATTTCTCATGAAGACTATACTGCACAAAATTAGCAAAGCTAACGGTAAAGCCAGTACACATACATAAAAAATAAAACCCTAGAGGTGTCTCCCACTAAGCCTTCCTAACATCTAATGCAGAATAGTGTCAAATAGGGCATTCAAATATTTCAGTGATAAAAGATGGAAACCATGGTAACATTACTTTAAAGATCAATTTTTTTTTAAAGATAATGCTTAGAAAATTGTAAAAAAAATGAAATGTTACCTTAATAAAACTTTAGCTTTACAAGAGCTGGGCTTGCAAGGGTATATCTTGGGGGAAGTGCCAGACAATGTGTGCCACAGGAGGAATAGCAATTATATTGTGATCAAGTTTAGTGTTATGTGGTTTTATAATATTTCTGTGCCCATTACTGTTGCAAAATGGAACTGTAACTCTCTCCCTGAGGCAAGCAAAGTTCAAACCATCCACTCTCCGTGAAATGCAGCTTAAACAAAGTCACTGATTGTAAAGCTTTAAAGATCACATATCAATACTTAACGTAAATATTGCGATTTTGTTATTAATATACTATAATAATTATGTCTTCACATAAATTCCTAATCTTGTCATTTGTTTTTGTTCCTCCTAATTTTAAAAACTAGAGATTTGTGGTGGCTGAAAAGTGACTGATATAAGTGACCTTTATTGGTATTATTAATTATAAACCAGAAAGGCAACTTTGAGAGAATTATCTCTGCTTTTCAATGTTCTCACGTTTGCTCATATTTTCTGGAATATACTGGCTATTGGCTTCTTACTAATGAATCAAAGAAGCTTTTCTGAATATGTTTGCTATAGTGGCTTCTGTTATAAATGTAAGACTGTTACAAACAAACAGAGAGACAGATGATGAAGAAAAGAAATACATTAACAAATGAAAAAGCTAGAAGTAAATTATTTTCTTGGAAAGTCTTGGAAACTCTGCGACTACAAAGCTCTGTCAATTGAAGAAATGGGACCCTGGCTTGCAGCTCTAAGTATAATTTCTGCACATAAATTAATCAATGGTGCCACTGCATTCAAGGCAAGTGGAAGGCACTATTGTGCAAAAATTTAATAAGTAATAAACTCATCTCACTAGTTTAACATATTGTTAAAATGTTTATAGCAAACACAACTCAGTTACCATGATCAATTTTTTTTCCAATTTTTCACAAAATGCTCGATGCAATTTCTTACCTAGAAAAATAATTCATTTCAGACTACAAGGCTAGGTTGCATGGGCAGGTCCTTGGATGCTGCACTTTTCAGGCATATATTTGCTCAGGTGTGAGCATTTGCAGCCTCAAAATTTCAGCTCCACCTTGGGACTTGAAAGCTAGAGGCCTGTTTAAGCAACCCAAGTTACAGTTTTAAAGGGTGCATGAACTTATGCACCTCACTATTTTGGAGTAGCCATCATTAATATCATGAATCGCGTTGATTATTTATGTACAATATGGTAGTACTTTGCCCAATGGCATTGTCACCACTCCAATCTTACAAACCTCTTTCCTTGTGGGTCAAATGATCTTTGTTTCTACCAGATCTGGCACCTACAATTTCTTGCTGCCACTGCCACTTCACACTCTTGGTTGTCAGCAGTGGATTTAGGTGATTGATCATCGCTCTGTTACACACAAACACATACTTGCCATGTCTTATCAAGATAGCCAGACCCATCCCAATCTCACAATCTCTGTCTCTCTTTGTCTCTCTCTCTCTGTCCAGCCTGTATGGCCCAACATAGAAATTTTATGTCAAAAACTCCAGTAAAATTAATCCCAAGTAAGATTAGCCTGTTTTGGTCAGACATTTAATTATAAGCAAATCTGTCATCAGTTTATTGTACAAATGTTGTGACAGTGAAAATTGAATACTGCTAATGATATCTTCAAGATTTTAACTCCAGATTAAAGAGAAATACCTTCAAACTCCAGCAAACTGAAAGCTTATTTAATGAAAATATTCTGTAGATAAAGTTTAAAAAGAGTTTTAAAAATTTAAAAAGTTAATTTCCATAGTAGTATTCGTTTTTAAACCATTAGAAAAGGAATACACAAACCTTGACAACCAAAGTAATTTCTTTTCTCCAAATGAAAATATCCATCTCTACAGGCATTACATGTGTGGCTGCAGATATTTGGCTTGCAAACGCATTCCCCATTTTTCTACAAACAAGAATAAGACAACTTTTTGAGCATGTCAAGCAATTTTCTGATTAATAAAAAAAACAGTCTGTAGGCATTCAAAACTATGAAGATAAATTTGTGCATTAAAAATTGAAATACAATTCTGTATGCGATTTTATATAGTTTGAGTCGTTATTTCTGAAGTCAATCACTCCTTCAGAATTCTATTGTATGAGCACTTGTGCAGACCATCAAACATCTGGCTCCATGGTAGTTAGCATTTCTACCAGAAGTGCAGTGTGCAATTTGATTCATGCAATGTTTAATGGTTTGTACCTTTTCACTTCAAAGCCATTCAGTTCTAAACTTAAAGGTGTTGCCATTTCAATTTAAGCGTTTCACAACCAGTATATTTCCGTGAGCAACAGGTGGTTGCAGGCGTTTGCATTTAAATCAGTAAGGCATTATCAGATGATGACTAATGTCATAGGGTATCGCTATGTTTTGATGCCAAATGAAGCAAACCAGGCACCATCATCCCATTGTTTGATTGATTTTCTGAAACATGAATGGTGAATGAATTTGTATGTTTTACAGCTCATTAATAAAAGAGGAAAAGATATTATTTGTTACAAAAGTTAATATTAATATTAGAGAAATCGGTACACAAGCAGAAAAATGATGTTATGGCACAATGAGAATTTTCATACCAAAAATGCCACTCTGTGTTAGGGAAGTTTCCCTGACTTGACTGACTATGGGTTTGCACAAGTATGTTGTGCAATTGGCTTGTACCTCGATAATGGCTAGTAGATGGATGGGCATTTAGAGAAAATTCTTCAACAGCATCTTCAAAGAACCTTAATTTTGCTATAGTTAAATATATGTTGGACTGTCATACTATAAAACTTCTTATGTAATGCACAGATTTGGAACAAATAAAACTTGAAAAAATCTTCAAGGGAGGAGGGGTAAGAAGTTAGAGAAGACTGTAAAATATTAAAGTGCACTTAAAAATATAGTCAATAAGCAGACAAAAAGTCATTGCCTTAAAATTTAAATTGGTGAAACAGGAAGATAGCTAGCAAATATCTGGGAATTTTTTAAGAACTGATACCACCCTTAATGGCTCAGGATCATAGCCTCACTAAACTCTTTGTTTATGTCATGTCATAAGGGCTGAAAAACACCTTTGAAAGTGAAAAAAAAAAACTTTCCCCTAACTCTGGTTCCCAAATAGAAGAATAACCTTTCCCATTTTCTCAGATTATAGCTTTTCAGACCCATTCTCATTTTTCACCCTTTTCCCTTCCTCTGTTTTCCACCTTCATATCTTCTCTACTTGCTCCATTTCATGCATACATCTCAACTGTCTTAACATACTGTTTGCTTCTTTCTGTTTATCTGTGGATGTGGAATTAACATTCAACAATCTTTTAAACTTTTCTAGTGCTGTATCTGACTTTTAGATATACAGTACTGTAGTTTTTATTTAATTGTTCTCAAAGTGTATGTGCTAATGTGTACTTATTCTGTATACAATGGCACAGTGACATTAGGGTGCATGAAGACCAGAGGCATTTTAGAAATGGATTCTACAGAGGCAAAGCTAAGTGAAGCCTCAAATTATTAGTCATTGCACTTGGCACTGAGTATTGAACTTTGTAATTATTTAATGAATCAATTGAATAAAATTGGGAAACTGAAAATGTTTGAAAAAGTGACCCTAAATAGTGGCCAGGTACAGTCAGTCAGGTTAATGTGGTTCACCTGGTCCAATGTTCACATTACTTTATCAGATCATATTGCATAATTAACTCACCATCAAATTCTGTTTCTCCCATTTTATGAAGTAGTGGTATTATAAAATGGAAGTATAAAGCTACATAGACAATCACACTGCAAACAATGAGACGGGAGAAACTTGCTCTTGTGTCAGATGCACTACCATTTGTATACAACCTGAAGCACAAAACATTTTAAATGCAGCACTGAGCTAGGATACTGGCAATACAGTGTCTTTAGATATAAACTTATTGTATCCTGAAAATGTTGTATAAGTAGCCTCACAATTATTTCAAGGCAAGATTTTTTGATACATTTATGCTACCTTTGTTTTGCAGATGACAAGTTTTTCATGCTTAGTACAAATGTGAGAAATACCATATATTTTAGACAGTAACATCAAACAAAATTTGCCAGCCATATCTTTCATGTTTAACTAAGGTGAAATATGTGAGTTTAAACAAAATAAAAGACAGCATGAGATGGCAGTGCCTGGGCTGAAAACAATGTTTGGGCTTCATTTGCCAAACATCCGTGGCTCACCTGTTGGCATTCCCCGACTCCGCTGATTGTTCCCTTCACATCACACTGACATTCTACAAAGAAGAAAAATCAGGTTGGAAACAAAGACACTTTTTAATTTTCAGTTGGCACAAAGAAGGAGCTTATTATTTGTAATTACAGCAAACACCGCCTTATCATACAAATACAGATTACCTACTACAGCCTTCCTTTTGCCACCTTCACAGAATACTTTTAACTCTTCATTCTATTAACAATTTGTATAATATCGTTATACTTTTGTTTTCATCCCCATTAAAATCAATGCCGTTTAATGTAATAAATGTCCATGCTGTCAAATTCCAGCAGCAGTGTGCACAATAAATAATCCAGTCTTAGAAAATACACAAAAATAAGTGTTACAGAATAATAAAATAAATGTAATATGTAAACAGTGTTTGCCTCAGCATCTTAAGTAATTCCATTGTAATTTTATACACTTCCTCAACTTTCCAAAAGTTTCTGATGTAGTATTCACCATTTTTCTAATGTTTTTCTGGTTTGTACTTATGGGAAGTTCACCCGAGAGCACACTAAACCAGAAATGTTTTTCATGTCTATGATGCTAAGACAGAAGGGTAATTTCATACTTCATAGATGTTAATTTATTGTAAATTGTTTTTTTAGGCAATATTATGGTTAGATAGTCAATTGTTAATTTATAGAGCAGTACTTTTAAAGTAATTGTGCCTACCAATGCACCCATTTGGATTTTCAGGGGACAGGTTCCAGTAGAGGGGCTTACACTTGTCACACAATGACCCTTCCACATCTGGGAGACACTGGCATGTACCCTGAATGAAATGTTTAAGAATAAGTTTTTCAACAATAATACATTAATAGTAATATCTCAAAACCCTGTCATCCTCAGTTTAATAAAGGTTGAATGAAAACGTTACTTGTCACACAATATAGATACGATTTTTTTGCTTGAAGTTCCACCCATAAATATAAAAAAAATCTTAAAAATATTCAGTTCTTTTGCATTCCAACGCCACCATAACTATCCTACACTATAAAATTAGTAAAGCCTGTGCTATCACAGGGCATACCCTGGGCACAATAGAAACTGTTAATGAAAAGAGGATGGTGGCAAAATTGAATGCCACCATGAAAATCCCCTCCAGTAGGTGCTCTTTTGGAGCACTTTTCGCCACAGGCTTATTCCACCACAGTGTTCTAAGAATCGCCTTTGGTGGTCTTTTTTGCCCACCACTATCAGGCAATTCAATGCTTCCACCCTATGTACTTGTTAAGTTTTTTTGTATATATTTATTTATTTATTTATTGATCAATTGATTGGCTGTATTATTTGTCCTGTGAGTCTGTATCCTTGTTTTTTGCTTCTGCTGCTGTATGCATCTGAATTTCCCCATGGGCTAATAAAGTTAATCTAATCTAATCTAAATTCAGGGGACTTTTACTCAATCCTTAAATAAAAAGTTTCAAGGTAAAAATTCAGATTTAATGATTTTGTAAACTTTCTGAATTGCATACATTATTTAATAAGTTGTGCTGACATAGTAATAATAGTAATTGTTTCACCTTAGTATTGTAAGTAATATGAACTTCATTTCATTAATTTACTGATAAAAAAATAATTTGTGGTAACTTAATAAAGCTGCTGTGGTGGGCTGGCGCCCTGCCTGGGGTTTGTTTCCTGCCTTGCGGCCTGTGTTGGCTTTGATTGGCTCCAGCAGACCCCCGTGACCCTGTAGGTAAGATATAGCGGGTTGGATAATGGATGGATGGATTAATCAAGCTGGTTGACTAATGTGATTTCTCTCGTCCTTTATTTGAAACAGGATTTCTGATTTCCCACCCACTTAATATGTCTGCACAAGTTTATGGCATGTGACCTGCCCACCTAACAACACCCTTTGTAGTGCAGAAATACTCGCTTACAGTGAGGATTACTTTATGGACAAATATATTCTTATGGTCAAAGAGATGTCTGTACATTTCACTCATGATATAACTGATACTGTTTTTATGTTGATGTCACAATTTAACTTAAAAATGCTAACAAATAATGAGATAAACTATTTAGAACAATTTAAATGTGTGCCTACTTAAAATCTATATTAGCACCTATATTTACTATGGTCACATGCTGTGAGTAGTGAACAAAATAAGTAGATCACGGATACAAGTGAAAGAAATAAAATTTTCTTTGCAGGATGTCTGGGCTCCATCTTAAAGATTAGGTGAGAAGTGCTGATATTTGGGAGGAGCTCAAAATAGAGCCACTGCTCCACCACATCGAAAGAAGCTAGTTGAGGTGCTTCAGGCATCTGATTGGGATGCCTCCCTTGGAAGATGTTTCTGGCATGTCCAACTGGCATGAGACCTCAGGGCAGACTCAGTACATGCTGGGAAGATTATATATCTCGGCTGGCCTGGGAACACTTTGGTAGCTCCCCACAGTAGAGTTGGAGGAGGTGGCTGGGGAAATGCATGTCTGGAAATCACTGCTTAGACTGCAATGAAAGGATGATGCTTAAAATATCTTTACATATTTCAAAAAGGTAACTTGAAACAACTTATTTTTTTGTGTAGCCAATTAGCAGTTTAACCCCAAGTTTTTTAGGGTATCGCAATTAAAAAATACTTTTAAATAAAAAGGAAAAGCTAAATCACCTTACTCATTGAAGTGTGTTGGATCTACTTAATTTTAACAAAAGTTAGTAAGTAAAAACAGGATATTAGTAAGTAAAAAAAAACTGTAGATATACAGTGTATACACAGTGGATTCATAAAGTATTGAGATCCGTTCATTTTTTCATATTTTGCTCATGTTGCAGCCTTGAGCTAAAATCATTTACATTTATTTTTAACCACATCAAGCAACATTCAACATCCCAGTACTCAAATGGCCCCCAAAATGACAAATCAAAAGAAGGATTTTAGACATGTTTGCAAATTTAATTCATTTGATTATAATTAAAAATAAAAAAATGAAAATATCACAGTGGCAAAATGAATCCATTTTATAAATACGTGTGTAAATATTGCAATTTTTATGTTCAACATTTGCATTTTACCTACACAGCATGTAATTATTGTTTTACTTTAAATATATTGTATTTGCAATGGATGCAGCATGCACTTAGATAGATAGATAGATAGATAGATAGATAGATAGATAGATAGATAGATAGATAGATAGATAGATAGATAGATAGATAGATAGATAGATAGATAGATAGATAGATAGATAAAGTCGTACACGGAGCTGCTGAAAAGGCTGCCACTCTCGGCGGCGCCTGAGTCATGAAACTTGGGTTTTACAGTAAGTTAAAGTGTGCTTTATCTACAGTACATCAAACTAAACTGAATATTTAATTCTATTACAAATATGCTGAATTAAATTAAACCAAATTGTATTACACCATTATTAAACCATGCAACTTAAGGGATTTGTATTAAAACTCTGGAGGGCTTCTGTGAAAATGCACAAAAGTATAGTGCTCTCCTTCCAGAATACTTGATAGCAGGACTGACTAAGTTTTATAATATAAGCAGAGAAGATTGCATCTATCCTGCTGTTCTAAAGCAGAACATCAAATGGATTATGGATTGTTCAAAACTTTAAGGGTGATGTTTTAAGATAAAGTAACAAAAATGCATTTTCAAAATGTAATCATATTCTCACATACTCTGACAATTAATATGCATAATCTGCTCTAGCAAGTGAAAGGAAACACATACAAAAAAAGATATTCTAATTATTTTTTAAGCAAACAAAAGCTTACTTACCAGGTTTCCTCCAGAATTGTTGCTGTCTGTACCTATCGGATTACAGTGGGATGCTAAAAAGAAAACAAAAAAAATCAAAGCAGAAAAGAGAAAAGGTAAAATAAAAATGATACAAATGAGCTAACAATGATATTTAAAAAATGGAACATCTCCTTATTTATCTATCTATACAATATCCATTGGGCCCCTGAGCAAGGCCCTTAACCTGCAATTGATCCGTCCTGGGTATGACGTTAATCTGCATCCAGCCTTGCAAGCAGGTCCTCCAACTTTCAGGGAAAACTTGGGGATTGGTGACAGGACTGGCACTCTAGCCACTGTAAAAAACCTCACACTGTTCAGTGGATCTCAATCCGGTTTGTTTGCTGTGTGGTGGGTGCTGCAATGCTCTGTAATCAGAATCAGTGCATGCTCCCAACATATCTATCTGCACAATATTACAAAACTTACCCATATAATATTTACTGTACAGAGATTTTGTTTTAGAATACATTTAAATGGTAGCATATATTCACCGTCTGCTCAGAAGTTCTCCCGTGCATCCTAACTATTCTTTATTTTTCTGAGTATCTCAGGACCTTAAAATGTACGTGTCAAGGCTTTTACTTTTATAATTAATGATATTACAACTTATTAATGCCTTGTAAAATCCAATAACAAGGATTAAACAACAGTCTCCTTTAGAAACAGGCAAAAGAACAAGTTGCTATCTGTCATAATATTAACTTATTATGGATTAACATGCGGCACGGTGGCGCAGTGGTAGCGCTGCTGCCTCGCAGTTAGGAGACGCTTCCCGGGTCCTCCCTGCGTGGAGTTTGTATGTTCTCCCCGTGTCTGCGTGGGTTTCCTCCCACAGTCCAAAGACATGCAGGTTAGGTGGATTGGCAATCCTAAATTGGCCCTAGTGCGTGCTTGGTGTGTGGGTGTGTTTGTGTGTGTCCTGCGGTGGGTTGGCACCCTGCCCGGGATTGGTTCCCTGCCTTGTGCCCTGTGTTGGCTGGGATTGGCTCCAGCAGACCCCCGTGACCCTGTGTTCGGATTCAGTGGGTTGGAAAATGGATGGATGGATGGATTAACATAAAACCAGCCCTTTCCTTGCTAAAATCTCCAAAAGATGTTATGAATTTACTTTGGTAAAATATGAGATAGTGTGTCTCTATTGCCTAATCTAAGACAGCAGGAAGCTGCAATCAAAAATAAAAAAGGCAAGTACTATAATATACTCACGTATACTCTATAATACACTTATCCATTCTTCATGTACCAGTACAATCCAACATCCTGGTCTCATGGAGCCAGCACTGGATGTGTACACAGTACCATGCTTTTAAAAACCACACAACTCTGTTATACAAGATCAATGTAGATTATCTTAAAGTATGTTTTAGAGATTTAGATGGAAATTCAGAATGCCCTGAAAAAACCAGCACGTCCAGTGGTAGAATATTCAGACAACACATCGATAGTGACTGGATTTGATTTGATTTCAAAGCTACTCTCCATAAGCTTTAAGGCAGAAGCAGCAATTACTGCACCACTATAATGCTCTCTGAAGAATATATTTTCTTAATATTAATATTTCATTTTTTTAGGATTGATATCATAGGATGGATCCTAATATTATTTATGGTTGAGTCGCCACTGTTTGTGAAATATGCCACTGCAGCAGTTATTCCTTTCTATCAGTTTTACTTATGAGCATTTTACCCAACTAGACCCCTTATAAAAACATTTGCATTTAAGACATAATAAGAGTGACAGAGAGACAGCAGACTTCTTACAGAATTAAACAGTTCACAATTGTATTAAAGTTAAATAATTCAAACACATAGGGTGTATAGGTTTGTAAACAGTAAATTTCAACAAATATTTTCATTTAATGTAATTTGCTTGTTCAAGTGAATTTAGGTCCATCTGAAACAATTAATTTAGAAATTCCAGGGACACCTTGTAACTGTGTTCAGCTGCTGTTGTAATATTTAATATTTGCCATATAAAATGCTACACAGTTTATACTGTACATAGGTAAACTAACACATCCATATATAGCTAATAAGAAAACTACTTACTCTGACAGTGGGGAAAAGGAATGGTTCCAGTAGCACACTGATCACAGCGTTGGCCTGTTACACCCGTCAGACAAGGGCACTGGCCAGAAACCTGATCACAGGTATTGTGAAAAGAACCCTCAGGAGAGCAATGGCATGCTGTGAAGAGAATAACTTTAGATTCACCAATGGCAGATAACTTCAGTGACAAAAATCAATAAAGAAATTAAATAACTGCCATAATGTTACAATGGTAAGAACATTAAATTAGTAAAATGCAGATAAAGAATCTACAATTCATTACTATTACTACTACTGCAATACAGTATTTATTTATGGTAACGATCCTATACATTTATTTCTTTACAATTCATTATCAGCTGGCGCCCTGCCAGGGGTTTGTTCCCTGCCTTGCGCCCTGTGTTGGCTGAGATTGGCTCCAGCAGATCCCCGTGACCCTGTAGTTAGAATATAGCAGGATGGGTAATGGATGGATGGATGGATTCATTATCATCGCCATACGGCTTCATAGAGTCCTCTTCTAATTTACTGAATGGCCCCAATAGCAGTTTGTTGAACTGATGCTTTAGTGTACAATTTGCAAGGGAATATTATTTCCAGACAAGAATACCTTGGGTAACTGCATGGCAGACTATAGTGTCCCACCCTGCTTGAACTCAAGAGGCTCTAAAAAAAAGCAACTAGCAATAAAGGAAGGATATAAAGGGCTGCTAAGACCACTGGCAATCCAAGTTATGTGGCACTATAGCCTTATGAATACTGGTATATAAATGCATTTCTTAAGTTAATCTAAAATTATGACACTGATTACTCAAACAACTGCACTTACAGGAATCAGCCCAATACATAGACAACATTTTTGCCTCACAGTAATGGCGCAGCAGAAACATAGTAAAATATTAACTGTGCTTGAATGTACTATCTTAGTTTGAATCTCTGTAAATGTGAGAAACTGTAGCAATTACTTACGAAAACAGTTGGGATAGCCATAGTATCCTGGAGCACACAAATTGCATGTAAGGCCAATATAATTGCTGTAACATCGACATTGACCTCTGGGACCACAAATTCTATCCACAGCACCAAGTCCATCACAGACACAAGCTAAAGAAATAAGACAAAAATTTTTACTGCCATGCAGAATAATGTGCTATGAATCATATCAACAAGTTTAGATATTTGTATTCTAACATTTGGATAATGGCCTTTATAAAAATAAAGCATTTTTAATTTTGCGGTAAAAGCAGAAAGTCCTCACCTTGACAGACTGGAAAATTATATAAACCCACATGACAGCGATCACACAGAGGACCCTCAACCTCTGGTCGACAGAGACAGCGTCCAGAAAAATCACAGACAGCTGGAATGGTGCCAGCGGTGTTACAATTGCATGCTGAAAGTTTAAAACATTGAAATATAATTTACAAGAAGTATATTGGTGCTATGAAGAAGATAATGATTAACTGTAATAGTGGCAGTAATGAAGCAAAATAATCTTGTGCAGGAAAACCCTATTTACAGCAGTAAGACATATAACAGGAACATTACTGCTTAGGATGACAGCATATTTTCATACACTCCCACTAACTGAAGGCCAACAACAAACAGATTTCTTATCTGCCTCTCAAGGTCTACATTAATTAAAAACTCCAAACAGCTTCCAAATCTCTAACAAAACTATTTACATTAGTAACCCTAGATAACAAAAGGTGAAAAGACAAAATTTGAATTGTGATATCCCACAAATGTCTCAGTTCCTCCAAGACTGTGAATATTGTAACTCCCTATTTTTCGCATATTTGTTCTTCTTATGAAAAAAAGGCACAAGGATGACTATTTTTTCATAAAACAATATAAGCTCTCAACATTAGCTTTAATGTCAAATGAACACTTAGTAAATTTAGCTTTTAATATATAAAATAATTTCATAGCTTTTGATATACACTGTCCTGTGGTAGGTTGGCACCCTGCCCAGGATTGGTTCCTGCCTTGTGCCCTGTGTTGGCTGGGATTGGCTCCAGCAGACCCCCGTGACCCTGTGTTCGGATTCAGCGGGTTGGAAAATGGATGGATGGATTGATATACACTTCAAATTGTTGGGGTATTTTCTTGGTGATAACAGTTATTACAGCCAAGATGATGAAATATTTGTTAACAAATCTTTGTAAAAATTTTAGAACTAGATACAGTTTTAAACATATTTCAAAAAATGTCAATTGTTTTAACACTTATAGACTATGTAAGCGTGTATGTGAATGAGATGTTATAAGCCAACAAAACTGAATATGAAATTTATACTTCTCTGAAAAGTTTTCTTAAGTCAGAAAGAAACTTTATTTAGTTATTCTAATTTATTATTAGTGCCTTGTTTACTTTCTTTTCTTTGTTTCACTCACACTGATCTTTAACCCAATTGCCTTGCCTTCAGTTTTAGTGATCTTAGCTTATAGTATGTTCCATAATAGAAACATTGGGTGAAAAGACAAACTCGTCTGCAAAAATCCAAATCTTCTAGTCATTTTCTCTAACCCCACTGCATTCCTCTATTTCTTCAGTCTGCCACTTTTCTCATAATTGCATCCAACACCATAAGAAATAGAATTAGGAACAAGATATGCTCCAACAAACTCCAGTATTTAGTTTAGGAGACTTGACATTTGTAACCCTCATACATATCTTTAATATTTAATATCATTGATGGCATGCCATAATCCATTAAAAGTTTGCCACAAGACAGCGATTTACTGGTTCAAAGATTTTTCCAAAATTGATAAAAGCCAGATATTCACCACTTTGCTCCAAAATTATTTGTATGGTGTTAAAGATCAACAGGTCAACAGAACTAAAATGTTTTTGCAAACACATTTGTTCTTTTTACAGTCTTTAATACAACGTTGCTGCTCCAGTTACTGTATATTGTAATATCTCTTTTCTTTGAAAGCCAGAAAATTATACCCATTTTTCACTTAGCAGGAGTGATTTCATCAATCTAGATTTGCTGCACTAACGGATGGAATAGTGGCACTGTAGTTTCTGTGTTCATTTTCAGCACCTCGTCAGCTATATCATCCATTCCCAAAATGGTTATATTTTATATAAATTCCAGTGATACACTAATTTCTTCATGGTTGGCGATTACTAGTTTGGTCAATTTATCTGGCATTTGGAGTAAACTACCTTCCTATTCCCATTGTCTGTTGTCTCCACTTAATGTTTCATGTAAATTCTACTCCTACCACTTCAGCTCATTCCACAGTGTAGTAAGCATTTTGCCTTGTTTGGCCTGGATTGATTGATCCCCACTAAAACTCTCCTTTAATCATTTTTTTTAGTGATAGTATATAGTATTTTACAATCTCCTCGTTGTGCTTCCTCCTCAGTCTGCTCATCAATAGTTTTTTCATTTATTTTTAAAACACTTTTTTAACTTGTTTATCCACTACTATGTTGTGTATAAAAGTACGCATCACAATAAACCTGCCTTAACTTGTGTGGGATATGGCCGGCCTTTCATCCTGGCCAATACCCCCAAGCCGCCAGATGGAGCCATCCCTGCAGCATGGAGGTGCCCCGAATGCCAGCAGGGAATTATGGACATTGGAGTTTTCATCCACAACCCTGCTGGATACCACAGGGGCCCCTAGAAGGCGCTGCAGGGAGGAGCAGAGAGACTTTCGCATACAACCCAGAAGTGCGTCATAATCACATAAACAAAAAGACTGACATATTTCCGGGATGAAAAGAAGACTTTTGGATCTGACCCGGAAGTGCTAAGAAGTCACATGGACAGGGGTTCAGGAGCACTATATAAAGGACTATGGGAGATCCAGAGTTGAGCTGAGCTGGGTGGAAGGGTGGCAACGCGTCTGGGAGAGTGGAGGATTGTTTATCGAGTATTGTGTATTGATTTATATGAGTATTGTGGAGAGGAGGGTGCTTTGTGCACTGTTTATTAAAAATAAAGTCAATTATTGGACTTTTACTGGTGTCTGGCGTATAGTCTGAGGGTTCAAGGGAGCGATAAAGCCCCCTATCTGTCACACTTGATATGATATTTTTTGGACGTAGGAGTTTTTGTAGTCTTGTTTTTTTGTAAAATTTTGCATTTTGCAATTTTTTACTTTCTCTTTCTAAATATACATTTCTTCTTTAGATAGTTTTTATATCCAAATGCCTTTTCATTCACAATTATGCATGCATCCTTAATATTTCCCCAATTACTTTCTGCATTTCATGTTTGATTGCATTCTTGTGACAAAACATCAAAATTACTACTTATCTTGATCAGAAAAGTTCCTTTTATTTGTTCATCTGTTAGCTTTCCAAAATGGAATATATTGCATCTTAATTCAAATCTATTAAATTTTGCAACAATTATCATTTTAAACCCACTTATAACCAAATGATGATCACTCGTTACATCTACCCCTTGTTTATCTCAAAACATATACAAGAGATCTTCTAAATATATCTTGCTAACAGAAATGTGGTCAGTTTGGTTTTGGGTAGCATGGTCAGGGGTTAACCACCCAACTTTATGAAATGTTTGTTGTGGAAAATTAGCCTAACCCATCAAGGTTGTCTATGAGCATTTATCTACTTAAATTTCTCTCTGCCACTCAATGTATGCCTATAATGTGCTCTAATCCTTCATTCTCTGAACCAAATGTGATGTTCAAGTCCAGTTTTACAGTAATGATATCCTTTCTTCTTCCTGTTTTTGTTGAGTAGTTTAGGTGAGTTGGGAATTTTACTGTAGATCAGCTTTTCTTGTGAGAGCACATATCATTGGGAAATTCTGATGGGTTTGAAGCAGGCCATCAACAGTTCCTTTGATATCAATTGCATAAGACTTTTCCTGTGCATTGTTTCCCATCTTCAGTTTCTTGACCTGTTTTTTTCCGAATATGAAAAGTTAGAGCCATTCTAAATATTGTGTCTCTTAAAATTTCTTCCATTAAATCTCACTTAATCCAAGAATGTCCAGTCTGGGTGTCTCAATCTCCTTCTCCACTTGTTTTACTTTCCTGCTCTTTCTTAACATTCTTCAATTCCAAAAAACGACAATTTCCATTTTTATGCTTAAAGCTGTCATCATTTAATAAACAATTTTTTATTCATTTCAGTTTCAAGTTTAAAATTATTAGCTCAGAGCCTCTGAGTTCCCAGGAGGGGCTGCCACTCAGTGGCGAATTCAAGTATGGGTAACATGGGCAGCATCTTGCCAGGGGTGGCACGGGGCACCAAAACCAAAAAAAAAACAGGAAGTTAAGTTTAATAGTAGAGACTGCCAGAGGGGCCTAACTCTCCCCATCCCCTGGGCTCCAAATGGGCTTCGACCGATACTGCTACCACCCTTAGACATGCGCACATGCCTAGGTTTTCAAGCATGGCTTTCCTCCTAACCTTTGAAGTACCCAACCCTAAAAACCCACAAAGGCAGCAGGGGTTGTGCTGCTTAAGTGGCAGAGCTGCTCACATGTCATAGAGCCATTGTTGGGAATTTATTGCATGCTTTAGCTCAGTAAGGAGCCAGCACACAGGGCCCAACAGCTTGTTAGTACTGGTGCCCTACACCAGGACTGCTTATTTGGGTTTCCCCCTTTTTGTAGCTAACCTGCAGCTAATCCATGGGCCATTTCCCCATTCATCATTTGGGGATCAGCCAAGTAGCCACTGGCCTTTTTTCTTTGAGATATCTGAAAGCCATTTTATAATATCTGAAAAGGT
This sequence comes from Erpetoichthys calabaricus, assembly GCF_900747795.2. Lineage (NCBI taxonomy): Eukaryota > Metazoa > Chordata > Cladistia > Polypteriformes > Polypteridae > Erpetoichthys > Erpetoichthys calabaricus. The sequence continues at coordinate 70,856,822 of NC_041399.2, read as the reverse complement.
GAATTTTGAGATATCTTTAAATGTTAATTTGACTTTCCAAGCTGAGAGAAAGAAATGAAAAAGTCATGAGGCAGACAATTATTGCCTAACAGTCATATCTGTAAGGAAACTGGAACAAGATGATACTGTCTTGCTAGTCTGTGAAATCTTCCCAGTTTACAAATTTAAAATTAGGGAGAAGAAAACACCTTCTTTTCAATCTATTGAAAATCAGACTCCATTAAATTTTCCCCTTTGTTTCATGCATTTTTCCCTGATGTACCTTGTATCTGATTCATACAACGTATTCTAGCCTTGTACCTAATCCAATATCTGTAATAGTACTTAAGCTTGCTACATAGTTTGATTTCTCTGGTACTGTAATCCTTTACACTGTAAGGATTTCTGATAATGCTCACAACAAAAGCCATCTTAATCTCCTATAATATCCCACTATTCCTTCAACAATTTTGGTCTTAGTGGTGAATGGATAAACAGAAATCAAATTACTTGAATCTATTCGAAATCTGAATGAAGACTGAGGCTTACCTCAGCATTTTAATCTGTGAACCTTTAAATATTACTGGAATGACTATTGCACATATAATAGGAAACTAAAGATCTAAAGGCCAAGTACAAAGCTGGATCAAAATTTCATTGCATTCAACTGTAGATTATTTAAACATAACCACATAAATAGTATGCTTTGTCTAGGTGAGGTGAAATACCTCAGCAGTTCTTTTAAAAATCCAGGTGTAAAGAGAAATATGATCCTTGTCCCAATGCATGACCTTGCTCAGCTTGCCTGTTGAACTGTGGTTTCTAATCCGCTAAAACATTTACAACATTACTGAATCTAGTTATCCATGACAGTAAGTTTCTATGGAGTTTTATACCTTGGCAATAGGGGTAGTTGAAATATTGTGGAGCACAGCGTTCACAACGTGCACCCTGAAACTCTGTCCGGCACCTGCACTCTCCAGTCTGGGGGTCACAAGTAGGATTTACTATCCCAGGTCCAGTGCACTGACAAGCTGAAAGAAGTAAAGAGGATATTTGTTGGTCTGATAATGAAAACACCTTTTTAGAAAAGTTTTGTCAGTGTTTTTGTTTTTTGACATGACAGCAGAATTAACTTGAGGACAGAAAACAATAGGTTATGACATGAGTATCTTTAATTGAACTAGTTGTAAACTGATGTTATATCATTCACATAAATTACTTAAAAAATAAAGTATTAAGTTCCTAAAAATCCCCAGGTGAAACAAAATTAGATTAATTTGGAGATCATCTAGATTTAGTACATCCTTAATAGTAAAGTGTATGCTCCCAACATTAGTAGTAAAATTCCTAAAGATAAAGCAAGATACAATTCAGATTTGGACTAAAGTATTGAATGTAAATAAAGCTAGTTAAAAGTAAATATCACACAAATATTATTAATCATGTAATTAAACAGATTAAATACATAAAACTGTTCACCAGGCATTACACTTTAGAGTAGCCACTGGAAAACTTTCAAATCTCAACATAACAATACGATGGAAATGTTACATGAATGGGCTTGTTCTTGTCACCATTTCAGTTATGTTCTTAACATCTGCAAACTTTATCAGGGAATCTTATCCTAGCTAAGCTCTTAGCAGTGTTCTGTTAAATCGCCTGCTCCTGTCAAAACTCTTATGTTCTTTACAGTGTTCCACACTAATTTATTTCTGTGACAAGTATGGTTGCAGTGTTTTATTCCTTGATTCAGGTTATCTGTTTTTCAAATTTTAGTATATCCCTTTATGAAGTCTAAAAATATAAAAACAAAATTTAATACTAGGAGGACAACCCCATAAACCTATATACAACCACAATAGAAACTATTGTTAATCCTAATGTATTAAGTTTAATAAGAAGAGACAGACAAAATAAGAAGTTGCTAGTAAACATGATGAATGCTAGAGGGCATTGTTTCTAGCCACAAGGTGACATTGTGATACCAACAAGGCACCCTATCATAAATAGTGAGGAAAATTACCTTTCAATGTCTAACATAAAGACCTCAAATTGGGAACATGTATAGAGTAATATGGTATGGAGAAATTAGTATATCTGAATTATTACAAACAGATGTGAATGCTTTTTTTTATTTTTAGATTTATTTAAATTCTCAAACATTTATAAAATACTTACGTTTACAATTGGGTGGGCCAAAGTATCCAGATGGACAAACTTTTGTTTCTAAAAAAATAAAATAAAATTTTGAAACTGTTCAGGTTTAATAAACATTATTTGGAATATATACAGTATATACAGGGAATGTCAAAAAGTATCCATAATCTTTATTTTCAACAGTGTCTTTACTTGTGAAAAAAAATCTCTGTTACATATTGTTATAGTTATCTGAAAATGTATGAATCATAAATAGTGACAGAGTCCAACTCTCTAGGAATTACACCACATATCTGAATGGATTATGTATCTGTACAATATACTGTGTGTGTTATCATGAACTACTTCAGAGACAGATTTAAGAAAACAAAACAGAGCCTAAAATGTGAAAGGAACTGATCTACCAGAACAAATGTTTTACTGTATAGGCCAAATACAAAAGCATAGCAAAAGTTATACTTGGAAAATAGCTGGTACATTCTCCTTGCTGAACAGACAAGAAAATGAAAGTGACATGGAGGAAGAAATCACATCATTAGGCCAAAAATTTATGAAACAACTTTAATTTCTGAAATCTGATAAGGACAAGCAGCTAATTATTTAGATAGATAGATAGATAGATAGATAGATAGATAGATAGATAGATAGATAGATAGATAGATAGATAGATAGATAGATAGATAGATAGATAGATAGATAGATAGATAGATAGATAGATAGATAGATAGATAGATAGATAGAGTGGTGTTTGTAGAAGGCTGTTCCATAAGGTTGTAACAGAGAGGGTAACAGATGGCAAGCTGGTGGAAGGGGCTAAGCTCCCTTCCAAATGTTCAGCCCAGGTTGTCGAGTTGGTTAGATTAGCAAGAGTGGGTCACTTGCATGAGGGGGTGAAAGTAACTATCTATACTAATTCACACTATTCTTTTGGATTATGCCATAATCCTAGATCTTTATGGAAGATGAGAGGGTTTAACACAAGTACTGGAAAACCAATACAACACCACAGTGTGGTGAAAAGCTTGTTCAATGCTATTATGTTACCTTTACAAGTAGCGGTATGCAGGTATGTCAGGCCTTTGCGCTGCTTCCTTGGCCCAATAGTCCGCTACCTCATACCCTTCACTCACAGAGCTGCTTTGCCCTGTGTGTGATTAATACTTCTATAGATAGATAGATAGATAGATAGATAGATAGATAGATAGATAGATAGATAGATAGATAGATAGATAGATAGATAGATAGATAGATAGATAGATAGATAGATAGATAGATAGATAGATAGATAGATAGATAGATGGACGGAGAGGAAGTTGGCCCTACACTACAATGTCCCATTAGTCTAACAGTTACATCAAGGAAGCACAAGACCAGAGAAACTCAGAGCCTCTGTCTTACTGTATTATTCTATTGACAGACCATGTCAGATCAATGACAAATTAGCTTGCCAAAATGCAGAGTCACCGGACAGTCTAGGCATCCAATATATCCAATAGCAAAATGAATTGTTATCTACCTATACAGGTTGCATTGATATTATTTTGTCACATTCATTAATTTGCTTCTGTTTAAGGCACATTTAAAAACCTTAAGTTAGAGAATGTTAATCAATAATGTACCAATAAAATAGTAAACCTTCTCTCTGACTTGTTTTTGGTTGTAACAGGTTGAGTCCATTTACTATTACAAGGGCTAAAATAGGAATTTGGCAAAAAAAAGTGGAAGCCTACTCAGGTCTATGTCATAGAGTGTAAAGGTGAGAATGGTGTCACCACAATAAAACAACATCCTTTGTAGAACCAGCCATTATAATGTTTTAAAGAGTTAGAGTGCCACAATGCCACTTTTCTTTTATTTATTAGTACAAGAAACATGGGGCTCTTGAGAAATGCTCATAACATTATACCTCAGCTGGATCAAATGGTTAAATGTTGTTAGCCCCAAATATTGGGAATAAACCAGAGTGTGTGAAGACTAATGAAATTGCTCACCTACTATGTGTCCTGCTGAAGGGCTTGTTGTTGGATATATAGGGATTCCTGAATGAAAAACAAAATTAAACACATGTATGTTATTACAACAGACAGTATGACTCAAGAATTTGTTAAGGAGTCAATCCCCCTTCTCTCTGACATATGTTCTTTCTGAAACAGTGGCAGACGTGGAGATCAAACACAGGTCACTGGAATTACAAGCAGCAAGCTCTGCCACTGCTAGTGCAGTCGTAAAGGAGGCTGCTGGATGAGCCGAAGATCTCAAATTCACATCCCACTGCTATCTCAAAGAGGAATGGGTGAGTGAAATGAAAGGGCCAAGTGTATACAGACAGAGAGAACCTGCTGTAAGGCTAATGGAGTTCTAATCTAGCTCAGTTACAGTAGCTGAACAGGTCTGCTTGTAATACCAAGCTCCAAATTTTACTTCCTGCTATCATCTCAGAAGGATATCAGCTAAAAGGGGGACATTACCCTGAGGGAAGTGCAGAGATAAAAGATATGTTTGAAACAGTGAGTCTCAATATGAAAAAGTGTCAATTGCAACATCTTAAGAAGTGACATCTTTTGTAATGCTGCGGTGTGATTTTCTGTTTATTTAATGGCTTTTTCTAGGAAAAAAGAACATATTTTCAAATGCAGAATAACAATAAAAAAACTGTGCCTTTATTAAGGAAAAGTACAAAAGAAAATACAACACAAAAAAATTGCAGCACCTGTAGACCTTGCTAAACAGGACTGAGCCTTCACGTTTCATGGCTGATTAACTTACCAGTTCTAAAGTAACACCAAGCCTTTCCTTTTTGATCTCCTACGTTTACTGACCCAGGCTTTTTTCCTCCTGCCAATGAATCCTCGTTCTATACTGTATGTCTTCATGACTTTAGACTCCAATCACGTTAAGATGGATTTAAACTCTCTTCCATGGGGTCAGTTTTAGGCCAAATGTTAGAAACACATATTGGATATTCTTTAGCTTCAGAAAGAACAGGCTAGACCTAACCTTAACCAGCTTCAGGAGTCCATTAATTTCTAAGACTTTGGCAGCCTTAAGAGGTATTGGGTATTTCCTTACTTAAAAGGGTCCCACTGCCATCTTTATAGGATAACAAATAACTTCCTGGCCAGCAATTATGAACCAAGTGCTAAAAAATGCACTGAGCCCCCAGCTTTGTTGCCCTGGGTCTATGTACTGCTCTCTTTCTGCAAAGAGGTATCTTTAAACTTCAGTCACCAGTCCATTGCCTCTTCTTAATTAGAGAGACATGAACAGTACCTGTACCATTTGGGGTGTCACCTGTCATCCAGCATTCTGATGGAATCTGTGAAGTTTATTCTTAGAGCATTATATTTTCTCTTTCTCACTCTGGTGCCTCCAGGATTCTTTCCCCCAACATAATGTAATACTTTTACACAGGTTTCTGAACCCTGCATTTTCATTCCTACCTACAGCAATGTTGGTCTCTGTTCTGATGACTGTCCCTATGTCACTCTTTCCTCTATGGCAGCTGTTCCCAAGCTATGGTACATGAGGGAACACTAAAAAAAATACAAGGAGCAGCAAGTGTGCGCAAAGATGGGGAGAGAGTGAGACAGAGAAGGAATCAAGCATATAAACTATGTTGTGTTTTCAAGATGAAAAATGCTTTCATCATTAATACTATTATGATTTTACTGAATTGGTTCAAAACAAACTAATTCTAGATTCATGTCTGCCTCAAGAGTGCAGTGACGCGACAAATCAGCTGTCAGTTGCAGTCATTTTAACTTGTATTGTCATACATCTAAAGGAGGAAGTTGAAAGGATGTCAAGATTTTTCATCTTTTAATACAGCAGCATAAATAGAGGTGATAAATGAATGGAGGCTTCACATTCATCCTTTAATTGTAATGAACATGGCTACAGTTGTGCATCCAACCACTTACCTGTTTTATAATTAACTTATCAAGTTCCAGTGCATATTGACATGTAATGCGTTAATGGATGTGCATAATCACAGAGACACACAGCTAGTGGGGCTGCTAAAACAGAATACTTAATTGATGAGATCAAAACAGAGAACACCACATTTATGTTGTTCAATTTGTTTTTAAAATCAAACTTATATTAATTACTATAGCAAACAAAATATACTAAACGTGGTAAAAGCACAAACAACACACATTTGGATAGTATGGGAGAGAATCAGAAGCAGCCTCCAGTTCTCATTCTGGTGGCTAAATCAGTACCAAAATCTGGATTAGAGCAGAGACATAAGTAACAGCAATGCCTGATCAGTTAAGTGAGGCAGCTTGAAAACAACAGGACAAAGGCTTTCTGTTGCTCTTTGTCATAGCCTTAATTTGACAAGATTGATTTAATAATAATAAGACATTTTAATCACAATCATAATCCTAAAGTTGTGACAAATCTGAAAAAGGAGGTAACATTTGTAAGTTAAAGAGCTAGGAGTTAGCAGCATTTGAAATCGGAGTTAATTTGTCTTGTCCATTAAATATTACTTTTCTGTAAGTTACATTAACTATGTCTCCTCCATACACTGATGCAATCACACAACAAACAATGTCACAAACCTGACAAAGTGAGCTGTTATACAGTCAGAGTCTGTGCAGATGAAAATTTCCCAAATTATTTTGGTATTCATTAAGTCACATGGCATTGACATACTTTTTGTTTTATTAATTTGTTGTTACCCACCCTCTTTCCCACGAGTTAATGTCAAGCTCTGAACTGTATATTTATTGCAAATTAATAGTATGGAAAGTTTACACTTTCTAATTTATATTCCATATCAAACCAGACTATTCTTCATTCATTAAAAATAATTCAGAAAAACATTAAATGTACAGTACATAAGAAAAATGAAAAGACACACACACACACTATAATAACTTGTTGGAAGAGAGGGAAGACCAGATAAAGACATACTGTATTTTTAGTTTTCTTTTTAGTCATAATGATGTGTGTTATCTATCTCTCTATTTATTTATTTAATGGAGTTTTGTACAAAGCCAAATTTCCCCCTGGGGACAAACAAAGTTCTTTCTTTCTTTCTTTCTTTCTTTCTTTCTTTCTTTCTTTCTTTCTTTCTTTCTTTCTTTCTTTCTTTCTTTCTAACCAAGATTAGCTGGCATCCCAGCCCTGATGAGTATAAGACCTTTACCCGAACAGAGGATAAGACATGGGAACAATGAGTGAAAGCTTTTAAGCTTAGATATTTTCATCCCCCAGCTGCTAGATGGCAGCATCCCAAGACCATGGTAACCATGAGGAACCCAGCAGGGCATGATGGGAATTGTAGTTGCTGAGAGTCAGCCCTGCTGGGTCCCATGCGAGTCACTAAGGGGTGCTGCAGGGACCAAGATTCCAACTTTTTGGGACTTCCATCGGACCAGGAATTACTTCCTTTGGGCTATGGCCTGGCACACGAAATACTCTCGGGTATCCTTGGGAGGAAAGAAGGCAACACTTGCTGGAGGGAGGTGGAAGGAGTGAAAATGGAAGGAGAAAGAAGAAGACAATTATTCTGTGTATTTGTGCTTGTCTGACCAAGAAGAAACCTGTTGTGAGGTATTTTATAATAAATGTCTCTGTTTTTGAACCCATGACTGTCTGTGCATTAATTGCTTCTAGACTTAACATTTTAAGACCAAAAAATAAAAGTAATGGTGCTTTAAACCATTTGTATTCCTAGGGATATTACATTAAGGGAAAAGAATGAGAACTTCCTACTGTATGACTTTCCCTTGCCAACCGGGCAGCCCATCACAAACTGTTAATCATTTTTTCTGTTATTATTCTTACTTACTGCTGATGAATATGTAGAATATATTTTAGAACTGTCATGCAAATGATTAACTGTAATTCAATTAATGTCATTATCTAGTTAATATTAAAGTTTTCAATAAAAACAAATAATCAGTTATTGGTATGTTGTATTGGCTGTGTTAAATATTGTTGTTTAAGTTAGGTCTATATATAAATATAATGCTGATGGAATGTACAATAAAGAAAGTAGCAATTTACCATGGGATGCTTTAGGAAGAAAAGTATCATATTTGTTTTATTGGTAGTAAACAACTTTAGAGTCAATAGCTCAAGAACTAAGAAGCAAGAGACAGAATTGCTAAGCACCATCTCATTATACCCTTAAAATGGATTGTTTAACTTCATAAAATTTGTAGAATAATATCCATAAAAATGATAATTTCATTTGAAAATAACAACAATAATAATAATAATAATAATCTGAATTGAGGAAACATCTCACATCTTAATCGATTTATCGAAGTTTAACATTTTTTAAATTAGGCTTCAACTATTTTAGGCTTGCAGAAAAGCTTCTTCCTTACAAAATGAAATATTTCCGATGCATTTTGTCCATATATGGCTCCTGATGACAGACCCATCCTGCTCCATCACCAAAATTTAATTTTAACATCTATGAGATGGTAAGAAAACACTGATCTCTTTTTCGACTTCCAAATCCAAAACAAGATTTGATTAGAAATAAAAACAGGATTCTGGTTTATTTCCTCTGAATAATGACCAGCTACTTGCAGCTAACAATGAAAAATGAAGTCTGCATGTACTTTTACAATAATGTAGTTAAATTGTCATAGCAAGCTACTAATATGTGTTAGCAATAAAAAAGAAAAGTACTTCAGGCAGTAAATGAAATCAACACAGTGGATACACATTTCATTAAAATGTGTATCTTAATAAAAAAGAAGTGGCAGTTTCAGAAATAAAACAAGAGAATCATTATTTAAATACCTACGTTGACATTGAGGGAACCCATAGTATCCTTCTGCACATTGGTTGCAGTTTTTGCCACTATAATTAGGCTTACAGAAGCAAATTCCTGACCCATCCTCACAACCAGCTGTAAACTGTGGATCACATCTGCAAGCTAAAACAATACAATTAGATAATAAGATGTTAAGGTTTGTGTGATCGAGAAACACATTTAAAAGTATAATCTTAAAAAATTCTATGGGAAACAAGGGACACCAAATAGCTCAAGGGATTTGAGCTGGCAAAGTGTAGGACAGAAAATATGAGACATCATTAAAGATGACACTTGTAAAGTGAAAAAACAAACATATGAGTGGCTAAACAATTGTAATATTTCCTTCATTATAGTACTTTTACATAAAACAAAAAAAATCTAATAAAAAAAGTTTCAATATCAACTATAATAAATTTTTGAAGTGGTGTTAGGTATAAAAACAAAATATGCCTGCATCGACATAGCTTCATCAAGTTTCTTCTGTGTCTTTCTTCAATTCAGATTCAGAAATTTAAATTACACAAAAAAAGGTCGGTTTTGGGTAGAAAAAATGACCATGTGGTTACGTCTTATCTGTGTGTTTTATTACCAGAGGCTAAAAGTTCCTTCAGTTTCACTTTTTAGGGATCCCTTGCCTAATAGAGAACAAAGCTATCTGCCATCTAAATTGTTTTTCAATGAAAATACAGAGCCCACTCAAAAATAAACAATAGGATGTCTGCAACCTCCCAAATCTCAGACACAATAAAGCCGAAACACACTTTACACTAAAATAAAGGGGTTTTTATTGAGCCCCAACGCCTTCTTCACAATAACAATCAACAAAAAACACACCAAGCACAATTGTTCTTCCTTCTCCAAGAAGATAGCCCACTGCATCCCAACTCTGATTCAATCCAAATGAGGCAGTGGGCTCTCTTCGACCCAAAAACGGCTTCAGGTCTCCTCTCCGAGTCATCCTGAGTAGTTCCAAGTCGTGCAAACACCAGGGCAGTCTTCCCCTGGCAGCGCCTTCTGGCATTCCCCAAAGATCCTGACAGGGTTGCGTTTCCAGATTCTATTTCCCATGTAACCCTGTGGGTGTCCTAATCAGGTTTACCCCTGTGGAATACTGCCACCTTCTGTGTAGGGGAATGACCAGTTTTTGGTGAGCCTGTTCCCTCAGTCCTTCCATTATAACCTCCTGGCGGGGTATGAAACCTTCCATTATCCCAGCCAAGATGCCTGTCCTATCTTCTGGGTACCCACACTGTGCATCATTGAATACTGCAAAATTTCACTGTACTCTGTACACATGACAATAATAAGCCTATAAACCTAAATGTGTACAATTGTTTATCAATCCGCATTTTAGTATATTTCTTATAAATAAAATGCACCTCATATCATTGTGTAGGAATTTTATATTTCACTAATGATGAATATTTCACAAATGAGTTTTATTTTCATAGAAAAATGCTTCAATCTTACAACTACGTTCAAAGTACTAATATGACTTTTCTTGCTTAAATGGAAGCATGATTGTGCATCTAACCTGGCAGACATATTTCATTTCCTTTTCATAGCAAAGCCAGTGGTCTCTCAGTTTTAAACAAGCCTGAGGAGACCGTAAAGCATATTTTTTAAAAAGAAAATGGCATATCCCTGTGCAGGATTAGGATCCCTGTTCCTTTATGTAAAAGACACATTACTGACAGTTAACAAAAATAATCTTTTTATGTATCATGACAAGGGTAGTACTGAATGCTACTTGAATCTACAATAAATAATGCCAAAGTAAAAAAAAAAATGGATTATACCTAAAAACACACAAAGTCAGAAAAATTAAAAAGGAAAACAGAATATATCAAACAGGAAACAATCCCTTCTTTTAGTCCTCATTGATCTTCACCACATTCCATTGTACATATAACAGTTACTTCTATGAAAGTCTTTAAACAAATATACTGTATATTGTCCCTCATGTCTGTCTGCCCATGTGACTATCAGTATATGCAGTGATGAATGGAGAGAAACACTTCACTTACGTCTGCAGCCAGTGGGTGATTCTTTGGGGATTCCATATGGGCGATAATAGCCTTCAGCACATCGTTCACAGTTAAAACCAGCAGTGTTGTGCTGAAGAGAAAAGAAATGAGTTTAAATCAGGGGTGCCCACACTTTTTCGGCTTGCAAGCTACTTTTAAAATAACCAGGTCGAAATGATCTACCTACATTAAAAATGCTATATATATATATATATATATATATATATATATATATATATATATATATATATATATATATATATATATATATATATATATATACATATATACTGAGTATACTTTATACATAAAATATATGTTGTCATACCTTGCATAACTGAATAACCTTTATGGCACAATAACAATTCAATACATTTATGGTCACTGCAGTATTTGGATTTAATAATCTTCATGTGGGAAAAGGCTGACTCGCATAAATAAGTAGAGCTGAATAATGCAGTCAAGGAGGCAGCACATTTCCTCATGTTTGGATACTTTTCCTATGTGAGTAAGTTCCAAAACTGTCAAAGAGCCCCAGACTTCAGCTGAATGTCATCCTGTAGTGTCAAAATCTCATCCTCCACTGTAGAGGAGTTTTAGGTGAAACAGTGTTGCAATTTTTGATGGGGGTGAATCACCCTCAACATCTTCCCTAAATGGATAGCACTTAAATGTAGCGATTGGCTCAAGTAAAGCTGAGTCTTGAAACTGTCTGTCAAAGTCTGACAGACAATTTTCAATCTGCTCTGTGTAGCGTATGCTGTGAAGTTGCGCACATGCCTTCCATTGCATCTCCAGCTCTGACGCGAGGTTTTGGATGTTCCCCAAATCAAGGCGCTGCAGCTTTGTGGACAGATGTTGCATTTTTCGTTTGAAAGCATTAACTGAGCTAATCATATTGACTATGGTTTTGTCTTTTCCTTGCAGCTGTAAATTAAGCTCATTCAACATGTTGGTCAGATCGGAAAAAAAATGCCAAGTCTAGCAGCCATTGATCGTTATTAAGTTGCTTGTATTGTGCATGTTTAATGACAAGGAGAAACTCCTTTTTCTCTGGCCAGGGGTCTTGAAATCTTAGCAGGAATTTCTCCCTAGCCATCTGCCTCCACAAAGGCCTCTTTTATCATCTCTCCATCTTGGAAGGACTTCTTATGCTTAATGATCGAGTTACTCACCCAGAACGATGCTTCGGTGGGTCTGCCTTTGCTTTTGAATTCAGCCGAGTGAAAAATGACGGCTGTCCGATTAACTGCGATTTTAGTTCCCTCTCCTTTCTCTTTCTCAGATCACTTTTTGGAAGGAAGTCAGTTTCGTAGTTTTTATGAACAGTTCGAAAGTGTTTTTCCACATTTTCCTTCTTTGGAATAGCAATGATAGATTGACAGATCAGACAAACGCACTTTGATTGTGACATTGTGAGAAAAAAAATCCTCTTCCAATTCCACATCCAGCAAGTACCCACCCAACAATTTTTTTTTTAAATCCCTTCTTTAGTCGATATAAATTGGAAGGGTAACTAGATCACAGCTGGAGTTTTGCAGTAGCTCGCACATTTGATCATGCGTGCGGGGTGACCAGTGTGTTAGAAGAAAAGAGATCTCAGACTGGTCGCCCTGTATGTCAATCAAGTGGTAAATGCCATTGGGAGGATATATAATAGACTAACATTTAAAATTTTTTTTTTGAATGCAACGCAATCTACCTGCACTACCTTTCCGATCTACTGGTCGATATTGATCGACGTATTGGGCACCCCTGGTTTAAATAATGTTCATATACTTCAAGTATAACAATAACATTTTAAAGACAAAAAGTAGATATTTTATTGTAGATATCTAAAGGTGAGATTGTTAAGTATTCCCAGAACATAGTAATGTTTACATGAGTCACATTTCCCCACAACAGCTTTAAGTCATTTGGGGATGACAGATTTGATTTTTGGTCATTCTTGTTGGCATATCTACTCTGGCGCACTTTACAGAACAGTGGTTTTAACACACTATTTAAATTGTGTCACAGATATTCTGTGATTCTATGGACTTTAACTGGGCATTTACTCTTTCACTTGAAATATTGTCTTCCTGAATTATGAGTTTTCTGCAAAGTATAGTTTTTGCGAAATGAGATAAGCTTCCAATGCTTTCTGGCACTGTGCTTAAATTATTTTTCTTTAATATCTAATAGGTTACAAAGTCTCTGAAGCATCTCAATAGAATGATAGTGCTGCCTCCAATTTTATTCCACAGATGTGTGAAATGGCTATTATAAGCACCTGAACTGACCAAGAGGTGGCAACGTAAGGCAAAAATCGTAGTCAAAAAGCAACAGCTGGGTTAGAGCCACAAAGACTATCAGGAAGGCAACCAAAATGAAAAGGAAAAATGAGGAGTAACATCAAAGAGGTAAAAAAGTCCAAAAAACAAAAACGATATATGAAACTAGTCCTGCTTTGAAGAAGAAACTAACACCAAGCAGTGTCTTCCTTATCCAAATCAGGTGTAATTCACAACAGAAATGCCGCTGTATTCATACCCCAGTTCCGGCTGAGTCACAAAAGTGACAGCAACAGTCATGTGATGCAAAACTAGTGTAGCATAAACGAAAAAATGGAAAGAAACAAATATTTAAAAAACACTTTATCAAAACAAACCAACACAAAGAAAAAACCTTCTTAATGAAATTCCCTTTCATAAAAACCACTAAATAACTCAAAATACAAATCTATAAACATTATAGTGCAACATTCATACTTTGTTGCTTTTCCTGATGTTTCCAAAAGAGCTTTCTATTGTCATACACTTGTGCATGGGAGGCAGCTAAAGGGCTTGAGTAAGGGCAATTCCGAATTAGACCAGGATGTGGCAGAGTGCACTGACTCTTTTTCTCTCTTTCCTGTAGACCATTCACGGGAGATTCCACCTGGCCCTCTTGACGTCACTTCCGGGTCCGAGCCTATGGAAGAAGACCTTGCCAGCTCCGGCCCCTATGATGTCACATCCAGGCTTGAGCCTATGGTTGAAGACCCTTATGAGCCCGACCCCTTTGACCTCATTTCCTGTCTTCCCCTTTAAAAGCCTCCACCTTTTCCCTATTCCCTCAGTTCTGTTTTGGACTCAGTTTTGTGCACAGCAGTGCTATCATTTACATCAATTTGCAGCCAGGAAACCAAATATATTGGTGGCTGCCCCAAACCTTGCTATGGCTCTTTGTGGAGTTTGTGACACAATACAAGTCCTCTCTAATCCTCTTAAGGAGAGTGGTACAGAGCATTTTTGTTTGTTTTTAAAGAATTTTTCTAAAGGGCTGTCAGTGGTAGCAAAGGTCAGTGCACTACTAATATACTGTAGATCAGTATCCAAAGTTCACATTGCAAAGATAAAACAAAATTAGAAGTCAAAAGAAAAACTGAACTGCTGAAAAACTCTTTCTTTTATTTAAAAAAATGTACAGATGTCCTTTAAACCTCAAGGCGATCATAAATAATGTTGTCACCATGACATGGCATGTCCTGAAGTATTTTCAAATTCTGCCTAGTAAGCATTACAACAGAAAAGCATTCTAAAATGGAAGAACAGATACACAAGTTCACTGTAATAACACTAAAAACACAGAGACATGGGCAGTGTTAGATTTGTACAACACTGAGACTACAAAGTCTTCTGAGACTTTTGCAGACCTGTGTATAGTATCAATAATATATTTTAAACTTTTGAACTACTTTCCTACAGATTCAATCTATTACAAAAAGATATCTTTGATAAGTTTATTTATTACTAGTGTTGATAAATGAAGTATCTCAAAACCATGACAGTATTTCTACAATAATATACATCATCTTTAGAAACAGCAATGAGAACCAGTCATTACAGATAAATTTGCCGACACTAAACGAAAGTCGGCATTAGATAGATGAAGAAACAGCTCAAAAATAAATTTTACATGCATCTCTATTCTGAACCCTAAGGTCTGAGATACTTTTGAGTACCTTTCTCCCTTGGTCAAATATTATGGATGTGTTTATGGCAATCTTGGGAATGCCATAAAACTTTATTTTTTAAAACTCTGTTTAGGGTAACACCATATAGGACAACATTGTTTAATGAACACTCTCAGCCTACAATACACTACTTGCTTGCTGCCTTATTTTGCTCAACTGGAGGAATCCTATCCCACCTATTATACTATAATAAGAAGAAGATATCTTGTGTTTACATTTATTTTGCATTATAAAAAACAATTTTAAAGTTTTCAGTACTTGGTGGACAAATATAAATCCACAACTAGCATTCTGTTATAATTTGACTTGGGCTCCATCCTTAATTATTCCTTTTTTTCTATCATTTAACTTAGCAGTCCAGTTAGTGCCTGCTGCTGTTCAGCATTAATCATGCAGTAGTCGTGTGATGTGACAAGCAACAGAAATAAACCAGGGTGCTTGATTAATAATTTTCTTAATTAGTTGCCAGTTTTTTTCTGCCAATTGACTTCTTATGCCTTAATTTTAATTGTTTTACTTTTTAAGACTTAATTGTTTCCTTTTTCCTTAGTTAACGATCAAACAATAGTGTTGATCATCGACTTTCCTCAAAGCGTTACTCACAGCGAATTTGCAATTCGCCCTTGTTTATCAAATTATTTACTGATAATTTGTCCGGTTTAGGAGAACTTTTCTTTTCCAGCATCCCATAATGCTCTGCGAGACCAGCGCAACATCCCCTGGATCTGCAACAGCCAACATTGGATGAGACCTCCCCCCGGGTATAGACAAAGCTTGCACATCTCTCACTACGTTTTTATCTTCTTTGAGCTCACAGAGGCACAGTAGCGCAGTGGTAGGCACTATAAAGAGCACACGATCACACTCACAGTTAGTATCACTAGTCTACTGGCAGACACACTGCACAGAAAACTCATGCAGATATTAACAGAACATGCAGACTTTATGGAAACCAAAGGTGCTAAGGCATCTGGTGAACTACTACAGCATCAATATTCATACCAGTTTTTTTACATTTTTCCATAAAAATAAATGCTATAAAATGTAAAGCCATAAAGGTACATTAATACTGTGTATAGTAGGTGAACTTAGTTTAAGGAGCTTAATAGATAAGAAAATAATGCAGGTTTTCAAATTTTATTTTTATGAAACATATACAGCATAAATAACAAGTTATCTCTGCTTGTTGCTACATGTGCAGGTTGATCCTCAAGTTCCACGTCAGTGTAAGAGAAGGAGGCTTATGCCCCATGCATGCGTAATTAGCCATGTGGAGAATGAAAACAAACCTTGAAAGAGCCTGACACCTGATCACCTCCAAACACAGGAGACTCTATGAAATAATAATAATAACGAAAGAGATATTACTATTTACAAGACATTTTTATCTTTTTGATAGACGAAAAAGTGTAAAGCATCAGCACAGGCTTCAGCATGACTTCAAAAAATATAACGAGCCAGGGGCTTCAATAATGGCATGCCACTTTGAATTTTCTGACTTAAACTTTTTTGGGTTTGATTTTATTTTCTCTAAAACTATAAACTAAGTTTTCTGAAAAGCACACAAAGCAATAGTTTCTCATCTAAATTTACATAAAATATATGTTGCTGTGTGCATTGCCCTGTGCGCTACTGGGGCGGTGGCAGTGCAGAGGGGTGGGGGCATTGTGCAACGAACTGTTTTCTGAAAAGCACACAAAGCAATAGTTTCTCACATAAATCAACATAAAACGACCTACTATTTTTAATGACTGTTGTCTACAATTTCAGCTGTGTTTTGATGAAATATACTGTACATTTGTGCATCTCTGACTGTGTTCTTTCTTCTTTGATCATACAGAGGCACAGTGGGGCAGTGGGTGGCACTGCTGCCGCATAGCCCAGGTCACCTTTTTGGCCACAATAATCAGTCCAATATAGTTGCCAAACGCTTCCCTAGCCTTCAGGGATACTTTAAAGATGATTGCACCATTATAATCTAGTCTGTCAGTTAGTCAATGCATTTCGCTGAGTTTGGCAATATTCACTAACATTTCCATGATTTCTCTGAACTCGAGGTGAAGCGAACACCACGGAGTTCTCTTCACTATCAAACAATAATGAGATGCAAAGTGAGCCAACAGAAGACTAGCTAACCTGTGTCCATCATACAATAGCAGAAAATAAAGAAAGGTGACAGTCACAGTGCACTGGCAGAATGACAGCACCACAAAGCCATGGAATTAAATAACAGGTTTAATTAACAACAAGATTCGGCTATAATTAAGAAATTGATTTGAATTAAATTGGTTGGAGTTTGACACCTTGTCTTAGTTGGTTGTCTGTTGGCTTGCTATGTTTGTAATTTTTGTTTGGCTGATAGTTAAGAAAAAAAATCAACTACTGTATTTCAATTAAAATAAAAGGAAAAGAAGCAAATTAACAGTAGAAATTGGTCATTAATTATAAAAGTGGCAGGAAGTGACCTGCAGCCTCTGTGGCCATTATGGATCACAGTTGAACAGCCTTGCTCTAGGAAAATCAAAAATGAGGTAGTAAGTGAATGTGGGTGTGTGTGAACTTATGATGAATGAGCTAGCATTTCATCTAAAGTTGGTATCTTGAGTTGTACTCAGTGTTTCAACTAATGATTTTTTGCATGTTAAAATTAATAAATGAAAAGCAAAAGCAACTCAATACTTTTAACTAATATTTAAATGAAATGTGAGCATTTCATTTTAAATTAGTCTTCCTAATTGCCTTTAAATTCAGTTAAATTTCATTAAATGTCATTCTTTCCACATTTAGTCCCGACATGTACCAAATAGCTTTTTCTTTACCTGACAGTCAATGCAGACACCGCCTCCTTCATATCTGCCATGAATGTTTAAACTTTTACCCATTCGTTCAACTTCAGGGTCATAGTAACAGTCGCTGGCATGCGAGTGGCAGTTGCATTCTACAGATTTTAGAAAGAAAATTAATTTTGTTAAAAATGTAGTTTCAGTCCATTTGAGTGACACAAAACAAGATGTTACACAGGGTGAAAGAACAAACACAAGAATTAAGAGATAAATTTAAAACCAATATGATATGCATCCATCCATTCATTTTCAGACATGCCTACTTAAATTCAGTTTGTGCAGCTGTGGATCACTAAAGACACTCTCATGTTGCATCTCAAAATGTTTTAACAGGGCTCCTCATGTGATCTCAGTTTCTTTTATTTTTATATTTTGTGATGTTTTTCAATGAAAATGGTTAATGGTAATTTCTTTGTTTTGGTATTTAATTATTTTTTAAGAGTTTTGTTGCTTTTTAACCATTTTGTAATTTTTCTTTTGTCTTTAATTAATACCTTCTTAGTTATTATTTTTTTGTTAGCCTGTATGTTGAGCTTAAAGGGGGAGGCAATTATGACACAGAAGTTTTTGTTTACACAGAGAACCACTGACACATAGAATAGGATACCAAGTAGTGTGGTAGACAGTAGGACTTTAGGGATCTCCAAAACTAGACTTGCTGTTGTTGATGTGATGTACTAGTTGTACTTTATTATGCACATAAGGCATCATTTAGCTGGCATGACTGCATTTTCCTGCTTGATCAAAGGTGTCATCATTTCCCAGTTTCTCCAAAATGTTGTGTACAGATTATTCAGCGATGCCATACATATACGCAAGTTCTCTCATCAAGTTTATATGAGGTACTAACATAACTTAGCTTACTCCTATAGCATATGTTGCTTGACTCTATTTGTGATCTCTGTCTTACTAATTGTGTTTTGTTTGGTTTAGGGTTTATGGAAATTTCAAGACATTGCTTTGTATTAAGAATTTTGCATTTTACATTTGAAGTGATTACAGTTTTTGGAAAGTTTATTTTATTAGTCTCCTTGTTATATGCTAGCTACATTACCCATCAAAGACAGGTAATACAGTAAATGTAAAAACATTTGGTATCTCTTGACTTGATCATCCTGCACCTTTTTTCAGCATCTTCGTGTGTCTCAACCTGTCTTGGTTAGCACTTCCTCTGGCAATCATGTTCCCGTAAAACCTGATTCTCAGACTCTGTCATTTTGAGGCACATTGCTTGCTCATCTCCTGTTTGCTTTTTGACTAATACCACCAAAGGCAGGTGGGCCCCCATTACCAGTTGTAAAAACTTCATTCGTATTCTTGCAAATACTTCATATGTTTGAAGGCAACTCTCATAGCTCCTCCTATGCCTTTCTTTGCTATCCTTGTGTATATCAACATTTCTTGCTGATGTTTCCTGTTCTCGATCATATTTGACTGAGCAACCAAAGAGAAACTGACTAATCAGACCAAGGCCTTAGGCCTTTTTACAAGGAATAGGCCACAGCCTTTTCTTGAAAGATTTGGACTTTTTGTCTTAGCTATGTCTGAATCGTAACAATACTGTATGCTTGCATAAACTTTATATTAGGAAAATACATGCAGTTGTGCAATCATTATACTGTTAATTAAAAGTATTTTTCTTATACTAATGGCACCGTTTTAATACTTGGATGTCAATGGTTGTATTACCTTAACAAAGTTAGTTTGGGTTAAAATATGCTTGGCTGTGTTGGCTATTTAGCTTCTGAAGGTCAGAATTGAAAGCACATTTCTTGGATGATCAATACAGTCCTACAGGACATGTGAGATATTCTAGATCTGACACTGTCTTAAGCTAGATGAAAAAGAAAAACAGACTGACTGGACAGAATAGTTTACCGGCTGACATTTTAGATGTAGGGATTCCACACAAAATAGAAGAACTACTCCAATAAACTCAGCAGGTTAGCTCAGATTAGATTTATGTCCTCTTCTCCAACAGTATATACCACAAAGTGGGGGCTTGTAATATTTCTACATCATTGGATAGTTTGTATAAGTAATAACATGGGTTCACAATATTTTCTTTATTTGTCATACTTACACTAAAAACTAACAGAATGGCCCTGAGTTGCATGCATAAAAGTTCCAAGCAAGCTTGAACTTGAATCTTTTGCAATGAAACTGTGTTCAAAAATATGAACTCTCAAGCCTCTTTATGGTCTCTCCAGAACTAGCCAAGTATTTCTGACCTGGCTCCCAGCTCAAAGTGTGGAAAGCCTGAGGATCTGAAAGCTCACAATAAGTATGCCCAACAGTGCTTCTTTTGTTCAAGTGACCCTTTTGTCACCAAGCTCTGCCGCAGCTATTACAGCTAATGTTCCATGCTACCTGAACTTTTCTAAATAAAAACACAAGGACCTGTTCAGTTTTGTCTCTAGCACTATCAGTTTGGAATGCACATTGATTCAGGTTTCAATAAAAGTTCACATTCCAAAAAGGCTGTTTTGGTGTTACTGAAGGAGAGCTGGATTCTTCTCTTAACACAATGAAACCCATGGTTCTCTGTTAAGATGCACAAAGATAAATATATATTATACAAACATTAATGGGGTGGCATGGTGACGCAGTGGCAGCACTTCTGCCTCGCAATAAGGGATTTGTATTCTGTGTGCCTGTTTTCCCCATGTTTGTGTCGGTTTCCAAAGGGTGCTTCAGTTTCAGTGCCAAGACACGCAGGTTATTGGCAATGCTAAACTGACCCATGGTGTGTGTGTGTTCACTCTGCAATAGGCTGGTGTTTTCTGTCCAGGTGTTGCTCCTGTTTTATACCCGATAATTGCTAGGATAGGCTCCATTGGCCCTGCTCTGAATAAGCAAGTTACGAAACAGATGGATGGATGGATGAAGATTAATATCAACATTCAAAATGAACAAGGAATATCATACATTGCTTACTATACATCACAGCAAAATCTATGGGGTTAAATGAGCATTCAGTTAACAAACACCTTTAAATGTTAATTTCACATTAATGATTTTGTAGTATATATTTTTTTTAATTTACATCATATTAATTCATTAATATTTTAAGTATAGTATATACTCTTGAGCACTGGTCAGTTTATTTGCTGGGTTAATTTAAATAAAAGTGCTGCAATTACAGTTTCATCACTTGGAAGTATATGAAGGTACAGAAATGAAATGTAAAGTAAAAGAAAAATGGGTGAGGATGAAATGGATACAAAAAATTACATACGATAAATTTAAGATACTTTTTTGTGCCCGGTCTTGGTCTGTGTGGCATTTGCACGTTTTCCATGTGTCTGCCTGGTGTTCCACCATTATTTCCAGAACCATATGTATTGGGTAAATTGGCAATTCTAAACCTGATGTGTTCATGCATGAGTGGGCCCAGCGACAAAATGGAGCCTCATCTGGATTTGGTTCTAGTCTTGTGGCCAAAGCTGCAAGTATAGGCTGCAGCTTTCTGTAACACTAAATTTGATTGCTGCAAGTGGATTACCAAATGTTATATGTTAAAAATAAGCCATCATGGAGGCTTTGGCCCTGTGACCCTAAATAGGCCAATGGATGATAAATGGATGTCTTATTAATAAGTTTAATATGCCTATATAGTAATTCAACCATGTGTTTTACACTTTTTCCTTCACTTAAAATATTTTTCAAGATCTATTGTACATTTGCTAAATCGATTGTACATAATTTACAAATGAATTGTTTTACTTGATTGTAATTGAGATTCAGAATGTATTAACTGGTTCCCAAAATCATTTGTTCCACTGTGCAATAGCATCCAAAATGAAATTATACTATTCAGCAAAAAATACATATACTGTATGTACAAGGTGACAATGATAGCTATACAAGACAAAATAATGCATAAGTCAAATTCTTTTTTGAAGTCCTCTTCATCAAATATCATGCTTAAAACTTACGTTCACAAGGATTGGCACTTTCTGAGGTTGCTGCTTGCCAAGGCTTCTGGTTGTAGCCTGGACAACAGCGTTCACACGATTCACCACAGGTGTTGTGCTGACAGTCACACTGCAATCTGAAAGAAATTAGGATCAATGAATTAAACAAAGACAGAGATGACTGAAGATTTAAAAAATAATTTTCCTTTTCCTAAAATTCAACATTTTTATGCTGGGCTTATGCACTTTGAAGTGGTGTCATTGGGCTTGCTGGAATTAGATTTAGTCTAAAAACAAGCAAACTACATAGAGGCCAGAAAAACATATACATACAGTAGAACCAAGTGGTCATATTTATTGTTATTCATGTGTTTTTAGGCAAATGCCTCACAATTTACAGTTTGGTTAAGTTGGTTAAGGATGTTTGTTTCTCAAAAATTAATCTTCCTCTATGTTATCTTGTATTTTAAGAAATTGTTAATATCTGCTGTAGTACAGCTGCATGGTCCTCACCAATGCTATATTTACAGCAGTATCATTCTGCCTTCATTGTCAAGTCTTTTTATATTCTGTTTTAACCCTCCACTTCTGCACAACAAACATCTTTTCATTATTATTCATGCTTAATCCAGTTAAGGGTTATATGGTTAGAGCCTATCATGGAGCCTAGTATTAGACTACAAAGCAGAAATCTACCCTGGACAGAACGTTAGTCTGTCACCTAGCCCACATTCACTCCAAAGGAGCTAGTTTAGAGTTATCAGCTACCTTAACCTGCATGCTTTGGGGATGTAAGTTAAAGTCAGAATATTTGTGGTAAAACACATGCACAAATGAGAAGAATGCGCAGACTCCATACTGACATACAGAAGCCGTGACGCTATAGCACTGAACCAGCATGCAACCCTGCACAGAAAATGTGTCATATTCAGGCTTGGCACTTTGTATAAAAGCACTTGGGCTATAAACTGAATCTGACATAATAATTAATCAAATAGTTCTAAAGGGAGACTCCTGTTTTAAACAACATCTATCAGGTATTGATTGGTATTCATTGTCTGTTGCTTGAAATCACCTTTATCATGTTTTATTTTGATTTGATTTCCCACTTTATAAAAATGAATTGCACGATCAGTTACATGCGCATATTCTCTTCCTCTCGAACCTTTAGTATCTGAAATCTACCCCAATATGATGTTAGATTACAGAATACCATTTGAGTTGCTCATTCCTCTTTCTATAAGTCCCTGGGTCTGATCCAAGTCACCTCACTCTTAAATAATGCTAGATCTGAAACATGGGTTATTTTCAGTAGATGAAAGGTCCCTACATTTAGAAGTATTTGAACGGATCAGCACTTACTTCTGCATCTGCATTTTTAAGTCTTTTAGGCCAGACTATGTAAATTACAGAATTATATTTATGTCCCATTCCATTACTTTTCTTCTCAATCTAAAGATTTTAATTTTACTTTATGTTTTACAGAAACTCCTTGTTGTAAATGGGGAAACAAACAATGGTATGGATGACACACGTGAATTTCATGAGATTTTAAGTAGGTTCAGATGGTAGAATAAACTGAAAAAAAAAATTATTATAAAGGTAGAAGTGACTAAAATATTACATTGTTAAACAGAAATAGGAGGAGAAAACATTTCCGGAGCACTAGTTTTTCATTTAAAATTAAAAAATATAATTGCTTCTAGCTTGCTAAATGTATCTATAGCAGGTGATATTACAGTATGTGGGGGTTTGACTTACAGATAGGCATTTATTTAGTCAGTTCACCTCAAGCCAGGTCAATGTGAAACTGAGATGTTAGCACCATAATGCCTAAGAACTCAATCCTAAACAACATAAAGTCAAAATTGTGCAGGAGCAAAACAAAGAAATGCCTCTTTTTCAAATAGAAGTTTAAACAGACACATAAGAACATACAGCACAAATATTGCTTTTCTTTTATAAGTTGCCTATTTCGTCTTTTTACTTTTTTATCAAATGAGTCCTCATTCTAGGTCATTTATTTAGTGCTCTGTGGCTCCTTCTATCTATTTCATTTCAATTATTTTTACTAATCACTTTCAAGTCATATGCATATGATCAATACTAACCATGAAACACGCTGGGCCATTAGAAAGGTAGTATCTGATCCGAAAGGGAGATATGTGATCGTCATGGGCAACTTATTTAACTGTAAAATGATCTTGATAAATGTTTATGCACCTAATGTTGATGATAAGGAATTCATACAAAACGTATTTGCATCCATCCCCAATGTGAACACTCATAAAATTATAATGGCCGGGGACTTTAATTGTGTTTTAAATCCACTCTTAGATAGGACTCCTGTCACAGGGGGGATGACATCTAACACTGCAAAGATAATTACACAGTTTGTAACTGACCACAACTTATCAGACCCCTGGAGGTTTCTAAACCAAAACTCAAGAACATATTCTTTCAACTCACCAGTACATCATTGCTACTCAAGAATAGATTATTTCTTTATAGATAATAATTTCTTGCCTACAATTAAATCTTGCAAGTATGATGCTATTATTATTTCCGACCATGCACCTCTGATCTTGGAGTTAAAATTACTATGCCTTACATACTCACCTCGTAGATGGCGTCTTAACCCGCTTCTATTAGCAGATGAGAACTATACAGAATTTATATCCAAACAAATCAGTTTCTTTCTAGAGACAAACACATCCTTAGAGGTCTCTGCAGGAATACTCTGGGAAACTCTAAAGGCCTTCTTAAGAGGACAGATTATTTCATATCTTTCCCACAGGAATAAATTAGAAACCTAGAAAGTATCAGAACTAAAAAGCAAAATGACTAGAATAGATGAAGAACATGCCAGGCTTCCAAGTGAGGCTCTACATAGGAAAAGGCAGGCTCTACATTCAGAACTCAATCTCTTGACAACTAAAGAAACTGAATAACTAATTTATAAATCCAGATATCATTACTATGAATACGGAGAGAAAGCTAATAAGCTTTTAGCTCAACAAATCCACAAGCAAGAAGTTCGCAATGTAATCCGAGTAATCACCAACATGAACAGAGACAAAATCATTGACCATAAAAATATAATGTACACATTTAGAGACTACTATAAATCCTTTTATTTTACTGAGTTCAAAGAAGACAACATACAATCTAATGCATTTCTGGATACATTACAGTTACCACAAATAGATACTTTTAATGTGGAGGAACTGGATAAACCTCTGGCACTATCAGAATTACTAGATGCTATAAAGTCACTTCAAGGCGGGAAAGCAGCAGGCCCTGATGGCTACCCTGCCTGAATTTTATAAGAAATTCTCCACTCAGCTAGCTCCCCTCCTATTAGCAACATTTACAGAAGCTAGAGACAATCAAATTCTACCTCAAACTTTTCACCAAGCATTAATCACCGTCTTCCCTAAACAAAATAAGGACTTATTACAATGTGCATTATACAGACCAATTTCACTTCTGAATAATGATGTTAAGATACTCTCAAAAATCATAGCTAGAAGGATGGAGAAAATGCTGCCTTCGGTAATATCACAAGATCAAACTGGATTTATCAAGGGTCGACACTTATCCTGCAATCTTCGACGCCTGTTTAATGTAATATATTCACCAACAAAGTCAAACACCCCAGAAATATTACAGTACTATAATTGGATGCAGAAAAAAGCATTTGACATGATTGCATGGAAATACCTTTTCACTACATTAGAGAAATTTGGGTTTGGCCCGAACATATGTGCATGGATCAAACTACTGTATACCAATCCAGAAGCTTCAGTTTGTATTAACAATATTTGTTCAGACTACTTTAAATTAGAACGTGGTACCAGACAAGGATGCCCCTTGTCACCACTGCTATTTGCAATCGCCATTGAACCACTGGCGGTTCACTGTCGAAATGCAGATCAGATAAACGGGATTATCAGAGAAGGACTGGAACAGAAAATTTCTCTATATGCAGATGATATGGTTTTGTATATATCAGACCCACAAAATTCTGTGCCTGCAGTCTTAACAGCACTTACAGAATTTCAAAAGATCTCTGGTCTCAGAATTAATTTGAATAAAAGTGTACTCTTGCCAGTGAATTCTCAAGCACACAATATTAGACTAGACACCTTCCATTTTATTATTGCAGATCAGTTTAAATACCTAGGGGTAAACATCACAAGTAAATACAAAGCTCTTTATCAACAAAATTTCGCCGGCTATATGGAAAAAATTAAGCAAGACTTGCATAGATGGTCAACCCTTCATCTCACTCTAGCTGGAAGAATTAACATTGTTAAGATGAATATTCTTCCTAAGCTTCTTTTTTTATTTCAAAACATTCCAATATACATCAATAAATCATTCTTTAAGCAATTAGATCCAAAAATAACCTAATTTATTTGGAACTCAAAACATTCACGTATCAAAAGAGCGACCCTACAAAGACCTAAGGCAGAAGGTGGCATGGCTCTACCTAACTTTCAGTTTTATTACTGGGCAGCAAACATACAAGCTATAAAAACCTAGACACAAATAGATGAACATACACAGGCCTGGTCTGCAATAGAAATAAAATCCTGCAGTACTTCTTTATATTCCCTGCTTTGTGCCCCAACAAATGCAAGGTATCTGCAATATAGTAATAACCCAATTGTGCTTCACTTACGCAGAATATGGAACTAATGCAGAAAGCATTTTAAGATGGAGAAGCTTTTATCTGTGGCACCTCTGCAAAAGAACAACCTTTTTCAACCCTCGCAAACATATGCAGTTTTAATATCTGGAAAAGTTTTGGGATTAAATTGCTCGGAGATCTTTATATAAACAACATCTTTGCATCCTACAAACAATTACATTCCAAATTTAACTTTCCAGCAACACATTTCTTTCACTATCTTCAAATTAGAAACTTTGTTAAACAGAACCTGCCCAATTTCCTCATCTCCCACCTCCCTCTATGCTGGAAAAAATACTCATCAGTTTCAAGGACTTAGACAGAATCTCTGCAATATATAAAACCATTTTACAGTCCCTCCCTTTCAAAGATCCAAGAGGACAATGGGAAAAGGATCTCTCCCTCGACATATCAGAAAAGGAGTGGAAGGTAGCAATGCAGAGAATTCAGTCGAGCTCCATATGTGCAAAGCATACAATTATTCAACTAAAAATTATATATCAAGCACATCTGTCTCGCTTAAAATTATCCAAAATGTTTCCAGGGCAAGATCCAACCTGCAAACACTGCAATCAAGTTCCAGCCTCACTGGGTCACATGTTCTGGGCCTGCACCAAATTAACATCATTTTGGACCAAAATTTTTAAGTGCCTTTCAGACAGCCTTGGTGTCACAATCCCTCCTAACGCATTAACAGTTGTGTTTGGTGTTCTTCCAGATGGTTTTAAAGTGGAGAAGAACAAACAAACTGTGATTGCATTCACTACACTTTTGGCACGCAGACTTATTTTGCTGAACTGGAAGAATCCTAACTCTCCTCTTTTAAGTCAGTGGGTAACCGATGTTTTATACTATTTGAAATTGGAAAAAATCAAATATACAGTTAGAGGTTCTGTACAGAATTTTTTTTAAAACCTGGCAGGATATATCATTAAAATTTTAGAATAAGCTCTTGATGCACCAAGGAAGCAATTATCTCCGCATCTCTTTTTCCTCTCCATTCATCTCTACTGGCCTATTAAACTCATCAATTTAGGTATGTCTACAAGCCTACAAGTATGTAGGTATGTCTACAAGTTTTACTCTGTTGGCCATGCTCTCTCTCTCTGGGGTGGGGGTCAACTTGTTTTCTTTGTTTTGTTTTTCAATCCTATTATTTGTAAAAAAAATGATTGATTTGTATAAATTATTACAATAAAATTATAAATAAAATTTTAAAAAAAAATGGTGGTCATCACTTTTACAACCTGACCATTGATATATAAAGGTGAAACTGTTCTTTTGTTTTGCTGAAAGTACACCACTAGTTATTTTGTTTTATATATTTTTAGTTCCAGATTATTAAGTTATTATTGTTGGTCCAGTTAAGTTTCCCTGTTGCTGTGCTATCAGCACACTTTGGCTGTTCTTGAAAAATCCACTTGTGAAATGCAGTCATTTGTTTGTAAAAAAATAAAGGCATGTCAATATAGGCACAACCCTGCAGGGCAAGTCCAAAGTCCACAACTGCCCCTCTGGACCACAGCCACCTAGTGAACGAAAGATTTGCCATGGAACATAAAAGAACAACCTAGGTAAAGTACAGACATTTGATTTCTATTCAGTTGTTTTAATGACTTCACTTTAAATGTTGCTATTGAGAAATATAACTGAAAAATAATGTTTTTCTTGTATGCAGAAGATACTCAGCTGTATATTTCCTTCAAATAAAGAATTGTGACTTTGGAAAAAAAAAACTCAGCTATCTTCACAACAAAAGGAAAGAGTCAGCATTCCTGTTAATGCTTTTTTCTATTGCATTAGTCAGGCTCAAATCCTGGAAATGGTACTAGGTCAGCCATTTTTACTTGTGTTTTCTCAGGACTCCCTAGAGACCATTTATATATGGTGATTCAGTGCTTTGTAATGTATGCCATGAATATTGCAGATTTTACCAGTGTGGCTTCATTTGACATGTGTATGTTCCTTATCCTGCCGTACAGTCCTCTTGTTTAAACTGGTACCCTCTCTTGCTTTTCTTTCTCAGGGATTTTGTACAGTTACATACAAGTATTTTTCATCCACGTAGCACTGACTTAAACAGACAGAAAGGACCTGTTGTGAAATACTGCCTTCTGTGCTTGGGAAAATGTATTTTTGTCTCTACTAAATACTTGTGAATGTTCCATGCAGCTTGGTTTTTGAATACACTACTAGTTCTTCCAACAGTCTATTAATAATATACTACTCTTCCAGATTGTCTTGATACAATCAATAAACCTGTAAAGGCGAACATGCAGTCAGTTTCTGTTTGTGAACAGCAGAAAAGATGTAATGTCTAAAACTTTCAACTTCTAATATTTCATATTTAAGTTAAATATCTAATCAGGTCATCAGATGAGACATTTAAAAATGAATAAATGTCAAAGAGATCAGTAAGATACTATTAAATACTACTAGTTGCACAGAATGTTATTGTTAAACTTGAAGGAAGCTTTACAAGGAGGATGTGCTGTTTAAGAAAACTAGAACATTGACTTGTACAGTATATATTTCATGTGTAAATGCAAATTAATTTTAACTAGGTACTACTACAAGTAAGTTTTTGAAAGTACTTTTTAAAATTATTCACAAATGAAAATATCACCTTTAAAATTTAATTTGTCACAATTTGTAATTTGTATTGAATATTTTTAAATACCTTAATACACAAATGTTAAAGTATTTTATATCTTTACTATTTTATGTAACCTAACGTATAAAAAGTTTCAAAAGCTATAAGAGCATCACATACTTTATCTGATATTAAATGACTAAAAATATTGTGTGTGAGCCTTTGCTGAAACTAAAGTAAAAACTGCTTCCAGTGCACAGTCAACTGAAAGATGATAGTAAGAAGCACATCAAGCAAAATGAAAATAATCCTTCATTGACTTTGGTCCT
This sequence comes from Erpetoichthys calabaricus, assembly GCF_900747795.2. Taxonomy (NCBI): domain Eukaryota; kingdom Metazoa; phylum Chordata; class Cladistia; order Polypteriformes; family Polypteridae; genus Erpetoichthys; species Erpetoichthys calabaricus. The sequence goes on along the minus strand of NC_041399.2, from coordinate 70,827,494 downwards.
TTTTAATTTTTATATGTTGTACACTTTGCATACAAAAGTTAAAATGATTTTTCAGAAGTGGTTAGGTAACTTTTTTCAAAATGCATGAATATTAATACCTTCTCTCTTGTAAGTAGTATTGAATAATGTTGTATAGTTTTTACTTTACATAACAGCCACTCATTTGTCAATTTACTGTATATTGATATAAACAGTTTAATTCCCACTGGAACAGTACTTTATTTAACTGAGTACACTTGAATCTCAGTTTTGAATAATACAATACATTCCAATCAAACTATTTTTTAACCAGTACTATTCAAAAACTGTGCAAACGTGATTTTCTATAAACATATGTTGCCTCATGCTCGCTCTATGAATGCAGTTGGCAAGATGTAACTGCATCAACATGAATTCTTTGTGAAAGTTGTTCACAGAAGGACTTCCTGAAAAAAGCAAGACAATCTGTTTCAATATGCTGGCTCTCCCAAAGGATATGATTACTAATTTCCACTTACACTATAAAAATTCATTATTCAGGGCTTAATTTCCCCCAGTTTAGTGCATAAGCTTTTCTTTAAAAAATGCTGAATGGTGTCATAATACAACTGGAAAAAGGTGTGCCATTGAATCATCTAAAAATTAAAAATACAAAAATTCACTTATTGAATGTATTTTATTTTTTTATTAATGCTGTTCTCAATTATTTGAATGTTTTAAGCTGTTTCACAATTTTTTAAGCCAGTGTTTTTTGTGCTTATGAAATCTTTTATTCTTTTCCACCAAGATTGGTAAGGACTGGTGTATCTGATCTCAATAAGATGGACTACTGGTTGTCTTCTTGATCTGTAATCCATGTTTTATAAGGACAAATATAAATACTTTATTTCACAGCAGGCAAACTGCACACAGCACCTGTGCCCATAGAAAATAAGTCCCAAATAATACAAAGGGTCAAGAAAAAAGTTGTTTGTGACAAAAAGTAAGAAAAATTTAGTCTGAAATGGAAACCAAAAGACTCAGAGAGTAAAGTCATTAATTAATTAGCAAGTCTGAAGGCAGACAGAGTTCCACAGAGTTATCTTTTGAAGAAGTTACCTCCGCTAATCCACTATTACAACCCACCAATAATGAAATTATTGCTTACAGCCTAATTTAGAAACTTTTAGAAGAATAATTAATGAAAGTAGAACTTAACTATAAAAAAATGTTTTATTAACACTTAAATTAGTATTTGTCATAAACAAAACACTCAAAATTAGTTAGATTATGCCTCTTGTTCTTCTTTTTCAATGTCTTTTTGCCTATTATTGGAAATAACACAATTCAGCAGTATGATGGCAGAAAATTATACTTTGAAAAAGTTCAGAGAGACACCGTTAATTAATAGTTGTTACCATCTTAAACACTTCTTTGATAAGAAATGGGATAAATTTAAAATTGCCTACATTAGCCAATTAGCCCAATCAGTTTATATGCAAAATTAACTCATTTGATTTTGCTTATTCTGTTACAGACATTTTTAAAAACAGAACAACACGTAACTAAATGAGTACAGAAAAAAAGACACATATACTTTGAAAATTGATAAAACCTTAATAAGCAGTACTTACTGAAATCTGTTTTCTGGATTCTTTGCATCACAGACCAGAGCATGACCATGACACACGCAGCGTCCTCCAATGCTTATGTCCTTAATGCTATAATAATACTAAAAGAGTAAATAAAGAAGAAAAGCATTTGTTTAGACAAAAACATCTAAAGAGAAGCTTTTTACACATATTTGCCAATCAATATTAAATATCCATTGTCTTCATTTTATTGAACAATAAATGTCATAATTTGATAAAAATAACAAACAAACATATACAATTGAAAGTATATCTCAACATTGTCATTCTGAATGTAATCTTTATTTTTTCCATGAAAGTTTGCTGTTAGTAGTGAAATAAATATAATTCTACTCAGGTATAATTGCTATTCTTCAGTCTTACTTTAAAACAGCAGAATAGCATGCTTACCGAATTTCAGACATAAAAGGTAAATTCAGTGCTTCTCTTCCATTTATGATATTAGTCAATATGTGTACTAGCACTAAATGATTTAGTGAGGACAGCTACGCTGCTTGTTTACAAAGGTATGGACAAATTCCCAGTCAAACAATTTATATATCAAGCAAATGAGGAACAAGCATTGAAAAGCTGTGGACTGAACTGAAGAGCACCTCACATCACAACTCTCAGCAATTTAAGCCGTGTGATGTAGACAATTTGAATGGACACAGTTTTTAAGGAGACAGGTTTTACATTGGAGAAAGCAAATAGATTTAAACATTTTATGGGTATTAAGTCAATAATATTTGTACTTGAGTTTATCTTAATTCCGATGAATATTCTCAGGCAATTAATCTAATTTAAGTACAATCTAAGTGATAAAAGCATTTTCTAATTACAGGCACAAATCTGCATCCAAAAATTGGTTCTCTCAAATGTTATGAGCAATGGTTTTCATCCAAGATGGAGTTTGGGAAACCCTTTAGGCTTTAGGTTACAAAGTTCACTTTAACATAAACATGATGTTCATTACTTAATAGAACAATATAAGTTAACAAAAAAATTGTATTACAAAATAGAACTTTCAAGTTTTAAAGGTCTGATGATCATCTGATAAAGCTCAAGTTTAGACCTGTCAAGGACTGGAGCACAGTCTAGGCTTGATTCCAACATTATAACTTTTATTGTCCGGCCAGACTCCAACCACAGTGATTATGTATTAGAATAATTCGATTACAAAGATAAATGAACAATTGTACTTAATGATAATACTAAGGTTTAATAATATTCACCACAAGATGGTGCAACAAAAAATAACAGTTAAATGTTCAACATAAAAATGGACTGTGACTCTAAATATGATAAACAAAAAGTAACATGTCACATACAGTAAATAGAGAAACTAAACATTATTATTTATGAAAGATATTTCAAAATCTATATTATACACATGAGTAAAATTCTTTGAAAAACTTAATACAAAATCATAAGTTTTAAATTCACATTCTTGATTCTCATTGAAGATGCGGTCATCATGAACTTAGTTTTTCATGTCATATTCAGAACACACAATTACTACATGACAGAAATGTACTGTACGTGGGGAATGTGTCATAACACATTATATCAAATTGCCAAAAAAATATTTAACCTTATTTTCACTTCAGTTCAAAAGGATTACAAATTTACACTAACATTTCTCTCTCTATCCATTTTCAAAGGCACACATGAATGAATCTTATCTAATCTTATCTTATATTATAACAGCTTGTCAGTGAGGAGAGATGAATTAGAAAGCATAATGTACTATATGACAAATAAAGAAATGTAGCCTACCTAAAAATTATTACATTACTAATCCATTGATTTTTAATTTGAATCAAGAAAAAGTGTATATACTGTAAATATAGCTAAATTAAGGGGAAAATCCCAGCTTCAATTAAAACACTTTTTTCATTTTGGACTTAGGCACTGACTTAGCCGATTGAACCACTTAATACATTACAAGATGCCACCTTCAGCTTAGAACCAATATTAAAGGCCCACTCTGAACAGCTGTTTTACAGTTTGCAATTATTTATTCTCTTAGTAACAATGAGCAAATATAAAGAAGTCATTAAAATAAAAGAACTGTAAATAAAGATTATAATTGTGCAATGTAATAAAAATACTGGGTACATAAAAGTATGAAGAATGGTAAGGTTACAGAGGAGTAAAGACAGATGTACAGCATATAGTGCCACAAAGATCATATTTAACAGATACAGTATCATCATAATAGAATGCAGTCCAATAACGAAATTGTCCCAAGGGTTCATGACATACAGTCGTGAAAAAGTTACTACACCTCATGAAATGTTCTTCTTTTTTAACATACAGTATGCAGACTTATCAAGGTTTGATCTTCATTTAAATAGTCTCTTTAGATAAAGGTGATATAATATAACAAAAAACTTGCCACATTTACATTTTGTAGTCCATTGCAAGATTTAAATAAACATAAATTAAAATTTCATATGTGGAAAAAGTAAGTATACCCTTACATTTATCACAAACTCAAATAGCTAAATTTAGAATCAGGTATTCCAGATTAGGAACAAATAATTAGGACATCATTAGAGAGGATCTTGGAGGAACCTGTCTTGTTTAAACCTTGTTTAGACATTTAATTTTGTTTGTAGTCTGTTGTTGAATTGTGTGTTACCACCATGCCTAGAGCAAAACAGCTCTCTGAGGCCTTTAGAAAGAAGGTTATAGATACCTGTGAGTATAGGAAGGGATTTAAAAAGACCTCCAAACATTTGGAAATACTGTCTATAAAATCATCCACAAATGGAGAAGGTTTCAAACAACTGCCAACGTGTCCTGGCCCAGGCTGCCTGCTACACTAAGTTCAAGCCCAAGAACAGAATGAAAGAAGTCTCTAAGAACCCCAGTATTTCATCACAGGACATCCAGGTAGTGCATGAGTCTACCATTAGAAAGAGGCTGCACAAAGTAGATCTACTGAACTTGGGAGGTGAGCCAGGAGGAAAAATATGCTGTCCAAAAAGAACATCAGGGGAAGACTAACGTTTGCCCATGAACGCCTAGTCAAAGGCCAGGATTTCTGGAATAATGTGCTCTGGACAAATGAGGCAAAGATAGTTCTTTGGCCACATGCAAACACAGCATTTGACCAGAAGAACCTGATACCAACACTAAAGCATGGTGATGGAAATGTTACGGTTTGATTTTGCTTTGCTGCATCACAGCCTGGACATCTCACCATCAAAGAATCCGTTATGAATTCTTCATTGTACCAGAGGATACTTGAGGTAATGTGAGACCATCTGTCTCAAGTGAAAGTAATAATTCTTTGCATTTATATAGCGCTTTTCTCACGATAATGACAATAAACATACCAGTAAATAGCAAACTGTTTAAATGAAGATTCAATTTTGTTAAGTCCACATATATTAAAAAGAAAAAAAACATTTCTCACTTTTTCAACTGACTGAAAGCCATCCATCCATCCATTATCCAACCCGCTATATCCTAACTACAGGGTCACGGGGTCTGCTGGAGCCAATCCCAGCCAACACAGGGCGCAAGGCAGGAAACAAACCCCGGGCAGGGTGCACACAGCCACACACACACACACACACTAGGGACAATTTAGAATCACCAATGCACCTAACCTGCATGTTCTTGGACTGTGGGAGGAAACAGGAGTACCCGGAGAAAACCCACGCAGACACGGGGAGAAAATGCAAACTCCACGCAGGGAGGGCCTGGGAAGTGAACCCAGGTCTCCTAACTGCGAGGCAGCAGCGCTACCCACTGCGCCACTGTGCCATCCGACTGAAAACCACTGCTGGTAAAAATATTCAGGCCTGGGTATTAATGCTACAGTATCATTTTCCAGATTACAGTGACAAAAGCAGCAGTTTGTGTTTGCAGTGACTGAAGTTGTATAATATGGCATTGATTAAATTACAGATTTTAGAAAGACACTTGCAAATAATAAATAATAAATCCCTGTTTGGCTAGGTTTCTATGCCATATGACGATGACCCCAATCAGAACACAACATCCACATTGCATTAATAAAACTTGTAGAGTGTCCACTTGTTTTCCCATATCTCCTCTGATGCCTAGAAAGAGAAAACACTCTTGGATCTTTTTCATTATTGTTTCTGTGTTTTGGAACCACGCTGCATTTTAGAATACTTGAGGAACGAGAAGCATCCAGAAGTTTCCATTGTTGCTTCCTCTTTATCAAATGGGATATAGCTTTGTTTGTGTAGCCCCCTGCTATAATTTAAAGGAAATATTTTTACATTTAATGCAGTCTTCTTTGTAACATTCCCTTTGTTCCATAATGATACATTCCACATATGATGAGGAACAATACTGCAACACAATGCCCAGCAAGGACACCACTAAATGTGCATAGTGCAGAGGAAGAACACACACAACAAGAGAAGAAAAATACAGTAACAAATAACAAAGTCCTATAAAATGTGAAAATACTGAGCCAGTCATATCAACTATGTGCCTTGTCAAAAAGACCCATTCTCTTAATTTAGACCGAACACGGGTCAATGGAGGGCTAGCAAGATGTTGCTCTTTTCCATAGTGTATAGTGCACACTAGCTATGTCTTTCTCTCTTACTTATGGAGGACTTCATTCTCCCCCCGTGTCATCGTGGTGATGCCCTCTGTCAGCTGGTCACTTCATTATATGAAACAGCCTCCCAATGTCCCTTACTAAAGTAAACTCAGCTGATGATGTAAGTATTACTATGAAGCTGTGAATGGATGGAAGACCAACCCAGGAAAAGGAACATATCTGCTCTATCGGGATGGGTATTTTTTCATTAAGAACAAATTTCATACACATGAAAAAGCTTGTTTGAGGAAAAACAAAATTATCAAAATGTAAATAAAGTGATTGTAAAGTGGCCACGTAAATGATAATTCTCAACAAAGATCAAGTGAAAAGATAATTAGTGCATAGGGCAGCCATAGAGAGTCTTGTGTTTTGCTTATTTTCCTTCGGCTTATGCATTTCACTTTGTGTATGTGTGCTCTGAGCTACTCAGTGATTAATAAAGAGAAACCCTTCTAAGTATTTCCTGCTGTCTAAAATTAAATTAATGAGGTTTGTCATAGGAGCCAGATGGCAACTGCTGATATAATACTTCATATTTATAACAATTGTACTCTTTGTTTGTTTCCTAAGACAGGATGCTGCTACTCTGTCTTAAAATGTTTACACTGATTTAAGAAACACACCACTAAACCAGGCAATATTTTAAAACAGTTTAAATTTAAAAATCATTAAGACATTAGGTCACACTTAGATATACATTTACATTTGCATATTGTAGAGTAGAATGATCTGGAATTTTCAGAGCAAAGCTCAACTACTAAGTAAAGCAAATATTGTTGGCAATACTTACTCTTCTAGTGACAGTAGGGTCACGCTGAGCCTTTGATATCAGGTGTCCCAAGAGCGTGTTAGTTCTAAGGAATCTCAGGCGAATGTTTGTAGCCTTTGTGAACTCCCTCAGCACAGGAGAATATGAAAAGTTTTTGGCTCCAGGACGCCCATTCACTAGAGACACTACGATCTAATGAGAAAAGCAGATGGAGTTGAATCACAAAATAAGCAACTTTTATAATCTAAATATATATTTTAAACATAATTTGCTATAGCAGTTCAAATGTAACATTTTCAACAATCTACTGAAACCCACAGCAGTGGAAATACAACAATCATACAAAACAGATTAGTGCATTGTGCTTTTGTTTATTCAAAGAAAGAGATGTTGGTATCATGATTTTTTGTGATCTGTCTGATTCATTATTTATTTCTATTCAGTATATTTATATTCACTAAAAAGCCACTTTCACACACACACACACAGTGTATGTATACTGTATTATTTATCTCTAATTCTCAGGAAAATAGATAGATAGATAGATAGATAGATAGATAGATAGATAGATAGATAGATAGATAGATAGATAGATAGATAGATAGATAGATAGATAGATAGATAGATAGATAGATAGTGTGGAACGAGCCCCGGACACAGACGGACGGACAACGGTTTGTCACCCAACACACACATTTTTATTGCTGTCCAATATTTACAAGGGTGCACAACCCAGTGCCTCCAGCACCAATCCCCCAAAGTCCAGGCCTCTCTCTCCAGTGCCTGCTTCCTTCAGGCCACCTCCACTCTTCTCCAACAAGACTTCGTCCACTCATCGCCCGACTCTAGTCATCGAATGAAGGGAGGCGGCCCCTTTTATACAAGCCCGGATGGGCTCTAGGTGCTTCCCGACACTCCTCCGCAGACACTCTCCTGTGTGGCGGAAGTGCCAGCTGCGCACCCAGAAGCCCTCCGGGTGTCCCCAGTCTTCTTCCCCCCAGCACTTCCTGGTGTGGCGGAAGTGCTGAGGTCCAGGGCTTTCCAGGCACCGGGGTGCCCCCTGGCAGTGACTACAGGCCCCTACAGGGTTGAGCTTGCACGCCCAGTGCAACCAGGGTGGTCGCCCCCTTGTGGTCTGGAGGAGGTGCAAGCCCTCCTCCGGTCCTCCTGAGCGTCCCGGCTGGGCACCACCCCCAGCCGCGTGCCACAATAGATAGATAGATAGATAGATAGATAGATAGATAGATAGATAGATAGATAGATAGATAGATAGATAGATAGATAGATAGATAGATAGATAGACTATAGTCTACACCTACACTAGAATGAATATGCAACAAGAAAATTCAAATAAACAAAAGTTGTCACAGTGTCTGTCACAGTCACAGTGAAGCATTATGCAGATGTATTGCTGTTAGTATAAAGGAGTCCCAGTAGCATTTTTTGACACACTTCTGGTGAATAATTAGTTGGTTGAATGTACTCAGTGTTAGTGTGCCAGGGAGAAGACATGCAGCATTGTTCATAATGGCACTCAGTATTATTTTCATTCTCTCCTTCGTTATGACCTCCAGGGGATCAAGGGTCATCCTATAATTGAGCCTGCCCTTTTAATTAGTTTGTCAATTTGGTGGGCCCCCCTTCAAGTAATGTTACCAGCCCAACACAATACAGCGTAGAGAATCACACTGGCCATCGCAGATTTATAGAAAATGTGAAGGATATCACTTTAAGATTAAAGGAATGCAGTCGTCCTAAGGAAAAAGAGCCAGCTCTGCCCTTCTTTATAGAGTTTCTCTGGGTTCTGAAACCAGTTAAATCTGTCATTATTGTGGATCTCTAAGTACTTGTAGGAGTGGAGCACTTCTACATCAATTCCTTGAATAGTGACCAGACAAAAGTCAATAACTAGTTCCTTGGTTTTGCTAATGTTGAGATGCAGACAATCCTCTTTGCACCAAGAAACAAACTTCTCCACCTGTCTATACTCTGTCTCATCCCCTTTATCAACACACCCAATAAGTGCAGAATCATCTGAGAGTTTCTGCAAGTGACATGGCCTGGTGTTTTATTTATACAGAGTGAAGAGAAAAGGTGACAGGACTTTCCTTATGGTGCTTCAGTGTTACTCACATCTGTATTTGTATTAGAAATACAGTTCTTGAGTCTCTTAAACTGTGGTCTGCCGAACAGATAGTCCATTATCCAGGACACCATAGGTTAATCCACCTGCATATCTCTGGGTTTACCCCATAACAGGTATGGCTGGCATTGAAGGTGCTGGATGGTCAAAAAATAGTCAAATAAAAATAAATAACTCTAAGAAGTATCATGAGCATCATTGATTACATCTTGCCTGAAGAAGGGGCCTGAGTTGCCTCGAAAGCTTGCATATTGTAATCTTTTTAGTTAGCCAATAAAAGGTGTCATTTTGCTTGGCTTTTCTCTACATTCAAAATGGATAACACGGTACAACACCCTAGTACTAAGAAGTATCATGAAAGGGATTATTTTATTATAAAACTAAACTATACATTGACGGTCAACCACAAGGAGTAAACACAATATGCATAGACCAAGCAAAGAAATAATCTACTACATGCTGATAGGCCTTACTACACAATGTTTGAACCGTTGTGAATAATTTTCAGTAAAAAAGAATAACCAAATAACCACTCCTCCCATTTATCTTTGCAAAATGGTTGGCCTCTTTTCCGCTTGTGATTTGAGATCTTGCCATACTTCCCCCTGACACCAAGCTCAAAGGCTTTTAAGGCATATTGGGCATTTAACATCTGAAAAGGAGCACCATAGTGAAAACTTTTATGCCGCCATTCAATGGTGAGCCAGTACTACAAGCATTATTAAATGCCATGTTTTCTCAACCAGAGTGACATAAGGCTTAGCTATAGTCCTGTACTATACTACACATAGCTGCCTGAAGCCCAGTCCAGACCAGGTCTCCTTACACATTTATAATCCAAAATAGTTAAAAATTACATTTTTTTAATTTTAGAATTGGGGTTCAATACATCTACATATTCTTCCATTACGATGCAATGTCAAGTTATTCATAAGAAAACAAAGTGTAAAGTATGTAGGTTTATAACTTAAAATGTTAGCTAAGGCCTTCAACCTTTATTGATAATATAGTTAATTGTTATGGTAAAAGTGTATCTTTTATTCATTTAATTTTTTTTTTAATTTTGATATTTAACTTTTTTTAAATATAACTTTGTATGTTATGTTAATAATTCTGCTTTTAGTTTTGTTCTGTCTGTTATTGTTGTAAAATCCTCCAACCTCAAAGCACAAAAATGAGAACTGGCCTTCACAAACTCACGCAAAAAGCCAGGGGTCTCATGTATAAACGGTGCGTACACACAAAACTGTTGCATACTCCCGTTACTACGCTCACATCGTGATGTATAAAAACTAAACTTGGCGTAAAGCCACGCACATTTTCATGCCAGCTCAATCCTTCCCTTACGCAAGTTCTCCACTCAGTTTTGTAAACTGGCAGCACCCAGCATCAAAGCAGTGCTTTTGTTCCAGTGTGGTTTCCCTTTCTTTTTTAAATCTACATCCCTGACACGGCTTTATGAAATACACTGAAATTAACCACATATTGTTTATTAGTTTAAGGCATCTGATTGTAATTAACCTGTAACAATATAATGGTCCACGGAATGGCCAAACTATTCCAAATACCATAGCTGCTTTAGTGTAGTATTTATCCCACTGTATCTGAGTGGGGAATCACAGCTCTACAGCAGCTGATCAAAAAAGTGAATTATCAGGATATAGCATCAAGCACACACTGCCTCAGCCATGCACACATTCTGTTGAACTGCTCTCATACAACAAACGCTTCAGAGCCTTTCAGACATCGCGGTTCAAAAACAGTTTCATCCCAAGAACTATAAACGCACTCAATCAGTCAATCAAGTGCTCCTTGTAGAACTGTTTGTACTTATAAGTACAACTAGCAAAATACCCGCGCTTCGCAGCGGAGAAGTAGTGTGTTAAAGAGGTTATGTAAACATATATATACATATACATATCTACATATACACATATCTACATATACATATATATACATATATATACATATACACATCCACACACATATATATATACATATATATATATACATATATATATATATATATATATATATATATATATATATATATATATATATATATATATACAGTAATCCCTCGCTATATCGCGCTTCGCTTTTCGCGGCTTCACTCCATCGCGGATTTTATATGTAAGCATATTTAAATATATATCGCGGATTTTTTGCTGGTTCGCGGATTTCTGCGGACAATGGGTCTTTTAATTTCTGGTACATGCTTCCTCAGTTGGTTTGCCCAGTTGATTTCATACAAGGGACGCTATTGGCAGATGGCTGAGAAGCTACCCAACGTACTTTTCTCTCTCTCTCTCTTGCGCTGAATTTCTCTGATCCTGACATAGGGGGATTGAGCAGGGGGGCTGTTTGCACACCTAGACGATACGGACGCTCGTCTAAAAATGCTGAAAGATTATCTTCACGTTGCTACCTTCTGTGCAGCTGCTTCCTGAAGCGACATGCTGCACGGTGCTTCGCATACTTAAAAGCTCGAAGGGCACGTATTGATTTTCGATTGTTTGTTTTTCTCTGTCTCTCTATCTGTCTCTATCTCTCTCTCTCTCTCTGCTCCTGACGGAGGGGGTGTGAGCTGCCGCCTTCAACAGCTTTGTGCCGCGGTGCTTTGCATACTTAAAAGTCAAACAGCCCTATTGATTTGTTTGCTTTTCTCTATCTCTCTGACATCTGCTCCTGACAAGCACTCCTTTGAAGAGGAAGATATGTTTGCATTCTTTTAATTGTGAGATGGAGCTGTCATCTCTGTCTTGTAATGGAGCACAGTTTAAACTTTTGAAAAAGAGACAAATGTTCGTTTGCAGTGTTTGAATAACGTTCCTGTCTCTCTACAACCTCCTGTGTTTCTGCGCAAATCTGTGACCCAAGCATGACAATATAAAAATAACCTTATAAACATATGGTTTCTACTTCGCGGATTTTATTTTGCGGGTGGCTCTGGAACGCAACCCCCGCGATGGAGGAGGGATTACTGTATATACACATATCAACATATATATATATATATACATACATATACACACATACATACACACACACATACACATATATACACATACATACATAGTGCGTTGTAACACGGGCTGTGATTGTTACATGGGAGGGAGACGACAAATCACAGCTTCCCGCTTTCTAATCGGGCCTGTGATTGGTGCTTTGATGGATGCCCAGATCCCACAGTATTTGCCCTTAGGAGAGGCGTTAGGCAAGTGTAATTGAATAGCGATGCTGCAAGTTTAGCTTTACACCTGTTTTTAAGGCTTATTGACTGAAAGGGGCTTTCATGAAAAAGGTTAGGGCTTTGTTACAGGATACACTCTCCACAAGTTAAGGAAGTAAAAATAAAGGTATATATTTCTGTTTTATTTAAACCTTTTAAGTTTGTATGTGGGCGGTATGGTGGCGCAGTGAAAGGTGCCAGTTAGAAGACCCGGGTTCGCTTCCCTGCATGGAGTTTGAATGTTCTCCCCGTGTCTGTCTGGGTTTCCTCCGGGTACTCCGGTTTCCTCCCACAGTCCAAAGACATGCAGGTTAGGTGCTTTTGTGATTCTAAATTGTCCGTGGTGTGTGGGTGTGTGTGGGTGTGTGCGCCCTGCGGTGGGCTGGCACCTTGCCCGGGGTTTGTTTCCTGCCTTGTGCCCTGTGTTGGCAGGGATTGGCTCCTGTATTTAGGATATAGCGGGTTGGATAATGGATGGATGGACATTTGTATGCATAGCCCCATTTGCCCATTTTCATTTTTTTTCTTTCTTCAGTAATATTTCAGCAAACCCGGAGCTTGTCAGTTCAAATCCTGGTACTGACACCACTGTGTGACCCTGAGGATGTCACTTCACCTGCCTGTGCTGCAAAAAACAAAAGTAATGTAACAAATTGTACCTCAGATGTTGCAAGTTGCTGGAATAAAGGCATAAGTCAAATAGATAAATATGTATTATACACATAGGAACTATTCATTTATTTTCAGTTAAGTCAACTGCAGCAAACCTTTATAAATGAGGGTTTCTCATTTTTAGATAGTGCAAACTGTTTCTTCTTCATTGAGGTTTTCTCTTGGAGAGCTTTTTTCATTTCATTGAAAATTAAAGCAGCAGCTGCCAAAATATGTAGCTTTCTTATTAATTTTTCAACATTGTGTAAAATAACTTTATAAAGTAACATAAAAGGTTTAAATACTGGTTATCCTTTTACACCAAAATATTACTAAAGAGATACAAAAAAAGTAAAATGCATATGTTCTTTTTCTTTAAGGAGAGTAAATATTACTGAAGAAAGAAAAAAAAAACTAAAACAGCTAAATGGGGCTATGCATACGAACTTAAAAGGTTTAAATAAAACAGAAATATATACCTTTTATTTTTACTTCCTTAATTTGTGGAGGGTGTATCCTGTAGCAAAGCCCTAACTTTTTTCGTGAAAGCCCGTTTCAGTCAATAAGTCTTAAAAAGAGGTGTAAAGATATTGACAATAAGCTACGCAAACCCACCAAGACATGAAATCGTTTAAATCAAGGCGCGAGTCGAAAAACACCATCCCATACTATTAGTTAATGATTAACACATTTCTATATGTATTGTAAGCATACAATACAACTGATAATATGTTGCGCTTATTTATCTGGTGTATCGACATTTTTGCACGTTTAATGGCTGAAATCTAACTTGGTTTGTGCCCTTCAGAATGAATACAGTTTGCATTTACCTTTTTAATAAAAGGCGAGCTTTTAAGCCTGAGAAATCACCTCGTAAATGCACACGTTTAATTGCACATGTGTTAATATGTATGCTTACACGAACTTAAAAGGTTTAAATAAAACAGAAATATATACCTTTTATTTTTACTTCTTTTAACTTGTGGAGGGTGTATCCTGTAGCAAAGCCCTAACTTTTTTCATGAAAGCCCGTTTCAGTCAATAAGTCTTAAAAACAGGTGTAAAGATATTGACAATAAGCTACGCAAACCCACCAAGACATGGAATCGTTTAAATCAAGGCGCGAGTCGACAAACACCATCCCATACTATTAGTTAACGAATAACACATTTCTATATGTATTGTAAGCATACAATACAACTGATAATATGTTGCGCTTATTTATCTGGTGTACCGACATTTTTGTGCGTTTAACGGCTGAAATCTAACGTGGTTTGTGCCGTTCAGAATGAAAACAGTTTGTATTTACCTTTTTAATAAAAGGCGAGCTTTTAAGCCTGAGAAATCACCCCGTAAATGCACACGTTTAATTGCACATGTGTTAATATGTATGCTTACACAGTATTAAAAGACACTCAACAATTAACGTCATTTACCTTCGTTCCCGCGTTTGACTCATGCTGTAAATCTCTTCCTTCTTTTCAGTTCACGTGATTATGTAGGAGGCATGATGACGCGATACGTGACTCCGCCTCCTCCATTAGAGTATATGGACAAAAAACAGGTTCCAGTTATGACCATTTCGCATAGAATTTTGAAATGAAACCTGCCTAACTTTTGTAAGTAAGCTGTAAGGAATGAGCCTGCCAAATTTCAGCCTTCTACCTACACGGGAAGTTGGAGAATTAGTGATGAGTGAGTGAGTGAGTGAGTGAGTGAGTGAGTGAGTGAGTGAGTGAGTGAGTCAGTCAGTCAGTCAGTCAGTCAGTCAGTCAGTCAGTCAGTCAGTCAGTCAGTCAGTGAGGGCTTTGCCTTTTATTAGTATAGATTACCTCACTGTAAACTTGTGATACAGTTATGATATTGCACAACCTGGCCCACTTTCTAAAGCGTGTCTTTACATATGATAACAATATAATTTTTAAGATGAAATGCAGCAAAATATGTTTATTACATTATACAGATAAAATGTTAACATCATTTAAATAATCTATATTGTTAATAGTTAAACATGTGAGGACACAGTGTCGCAGCGCTAGTGACGAGCTGGCGCCTCATTCAGGGATTGTTCCTGCCTCGCGCTGTATGCTTGCTGGGACTGGTGCGACACTGGACGGATAGATGAATAGAATAATTAAACATGTTCTACAAAGATATTTCAATGTTCCTTAAAAGTTTTGAAGAATCGAGTTTCTAAGCTTACAGATGGCTTAACATCTGTTACAGAACTGATTGTGTGGCGATTGGGTACTTGGAGAAAGAAAAGGAAGGACAGGAATTGGGGGTTAGTACTTTTGAAAGAGATAGTCCTGCTGCAGTAAATTATTTCATCGAAGGTGAAATAAGCATCTTTCAGGAGGCAGGAACAAACTCTGGATGAGGCGCCAGCTTGTCACTATCACTGTGCCACGGTGTTCACATGTTTAATAACATGCTTTAATTCCTATCATTATGAAAATGATAACAAGTATAGATCTCAGTATTTACATTATTCAGAGAGCTCTAATATCACGAATGTAATGGATTCTGTGTCCTGTCGGAGGAAGAGAAAGCCCGTTTAAGAATCATGTAGTGATTCACACACATAGAAGAACAAATACAATACAAAGTATTTAACGTGCTACTTTAGTTATGAAGGTATTTGTGAAACTAGTAAATTAAGGATTTTAAGATGAAGTTTATGATGTTCTACTTTAATAATAAAATAAACTATGTGATTAAAGTGAAAATTTTGAGATTAAAGTTCCGTGCTTTTTTCCCCGACTGTGTGCCTGTTTTTTTCTTTTCTCTGTACCCTAATAAGCTTCCATATGACTCTCAGACAGTGGGCTATGACTCGCCTTTTCACAGTGACTTTGATATCTGACAACTTTTTTTTTATTTCGGGCATTGTGCGACTTTGTGAACTTGAACTTTCGGGTATTTCCGACACTCTATGTCACTCGATCAAGTTCCTTTTGTTGTTTATACCACTGTTTAAACTAACACATAGTATGTTTTTCCTTGCCTTCATTTGGTATTCTCTGAAATTCTTCTATTTTCCCTCGTACTTTTGCCATTGTCTTTTCACAGAACACTGAGCTTACGGGCTATTTATACTGACTTGCATATTCAAAGAGGAGTAATTCTGGGAGGAGTTGGGGAGTGGCAGCAGGAGTATGCATGTGCATTATATTTCACGCAGACCGGGATTTATGTAGCAGAAGAACGTGGAAATTAACGTACGCATAGATTCATGCGTCTGGATTTTTTTGTGTGTACGCACATTTCCACTTTTGTCAGTACGCCATGTTTTAGTGTGAATTCTACACATGGCATTATGCATGAGGCCCTTGAGTCTTCTCCTATTTCAAGACTAGGCCAACTGGTTTGGCCTCCTCCCAGGCAGCCTGGCCCCAAATGCAAAAGGCAGTCTTTAAGCTTACACGTGCCCAAACATAGGGCTTAAGCTTTAAAATAATAAAATTTCAAAATGTCCACAAAAATGTAGAAAAAAAAGTTCCTTATATTTAAATTTGTATTCAAAAGAATTAAAAAATAAAACAGAAAAACGAGGAGTAAACTAAAGAAGTAGAATAGGTTTTGCCATGAAACCTAAAAACAACTGAATCACAATAAATACCAACCATAAATAGTTAAATAGTACCTTAATGGAAATGACAGGATCAAAAGCCATGGAATTCAAACATGAACAAAAACAAACATATTAAAAACAAACCAAAATCAACACTATACCAAAGCTGTTGGACACCCTAAAGCTTTACCTTAAGTACTGCTGGGGCCAGAACTCTGGCTGCATAATTAGATAGTTCTGCCTCCTTAGGCTCCACATGCAGTAGGCAAGGCAGATCACAAACAATACCACATAGAAATACAATAGCAAAGAAAATCATAAAGCTACAAAAGTACAAAGACAAAACAAAACAAAAACAGAATTAATAACATATACAAAGTAATTTATAAAAAACACAAAAACACAAAATGGGTCACATGTTTTGGGCCTGCACCAAATTAACATCATTCTGGACCAAACTTTTTAAGTGCCTTTCAGACAGCCTTGGTATCACAATCCCTCCTAACCCATTAACAGCTCTGTTCGGTGTTCTTCCAGATGGACTTGAAGTGGAGAAGGACAAGCAAACTGTGATTGCATTCACTACACTTTTGGCACACAGACTTATTTTGTTAAATTGGAAGAATCCTAACTCTCCTCTGATAAGTCAGTGGGAAACCAATGTTTTATATTATTTGAAATTAGAAAAAAATCAAATTCTCAGTTAGAGGATCTGTACAGAATTTTTTCAAAACCTGGCAGGATCTAATCAATAATATTTTAGAATAAGAAGAAATAATTATTTCCGCATTTCTTTTCCTTCTCCATTTATTTATTGATATATATATATTTTTTTTTTTCCTTTTTTTTTTTTTTTGTTTATTTTTGCCCTATTGAAAAGCCCTAAGCAATTTTCCTTTGGCCATGCTCTCCTTCTCAAGGGTGGTGTTTGATTTGTCTTCAATTTTTTTTTTCTATTAATTGATCTATTTGTATGGAATGATTGCAATAAAATTAATAAATAAAATTTAAAAAAAAACACAATAAATAAACTTTAGCCTGAGTAACTTGTACTTTTGATTTTGATTCCTGACTTTCGTCATTTTGTAAATCTTTAGATTTTATGGCTTTTGACCCCTATTTTCACATAAAAGGTATCATTTCTGCTTTGTGATTCTTGGATTTGTTTGCTGTATGTTTTGCCAACCTATTTTTGCTCTTTCTTTCTTGGCTTGCCTTTTTTCCTCATTTGATTTTGAATCACTTAATAAGTATCTTTAAACAAAGTTTTTTTTTTGTCCTATGACCAGGGGTTTTGCAGTTTCTGTCTCCTCCTCTGAGGACATTTATTGAAGCCCTACTTTTGGGCTTTCATAATGGAAGTTGGCCTTTCGAGATTTCTGAGATTAGTCTACTTACGATCTATCCAGTGGGACCTCACCTGTGAAGCAGGCAAATCTGTCTTTATGTGTCTTTTTGAAGCCTGACTCCACTTTGTGTCTCTGGTGGTTTCATGTTTTTGGTAATATTCAGCATGAATGTTTCTGATGTACAAATTATTGTAATACTGTATGTTTTGTTATGCAAGTAGTGACAAACGTTTTCATTTCAACAATGTTAACATCATTTCAGATAGAAGAAATATAGGAAATAAAAATGAATGAGGCAGTATTAATCAATAATTCAAGTCCATTAAACATTCTAGTGATCTCTGATCTGCTCTTATTAATGCAACAAAATGACAGGAGGAATAAATCAAGTAAATAAATTTTTAAAAATCGATACACAGCTATAAAAAGGAATGAACAACATTTTGCTTTTGTTGGATTTTTGAATGGTTTTGGAAGTTTTCAATCATATCATCTGTAGGTATACAAACAGCTTAGGTCTGCGTACTTTAAAATAGTGCAGGAAAAATAATATTCTATGACCAATGCTGAATGCCATTACTTTATTTTGTTTACAGATCAAAAATTGCAGTTAGATTGTTATAGTTTTTTCTAAACTATCTGATGTAGGACTGAGTTTCCTAAAGAAAAAGAGAAAGTATTTGTTCACTTCATCCTCAGAATATCAAGAAATGGAACAGTGTTGAAACAAATCTAATTTAGAAATCTTAGGAATACATTTCTGTGGTTAGTCAGTGATGTTGTCCTTTTGACATCATCTGACTGAAGTCTGGTGTGTGCTATAGTGGAATTAGCACCTCCAAATCTACAGCCATCCTTCTCTCCTCGAAAAAAAATTGTTTGCTCAAAAAGTTTTCCTTAGTGCTGAACATTTACGGCTCCCAAAATATACTGTAATTCATGACAAAAGGCAGATCATTAAAGAACCCTAGGTAATCATGAGATACCAAAAGATTGGAACAGCTGCAACAGTATTACAGACACTGTAACTGACAAGAGTGGTGAACTTGTATGTAACCCAATTCATGCCTCCATTCTGTCATAAGGTCACTAGCTATGGATGGCGACCAAAGGAATGACATTACTTGTACAAGCAACTTAAATGGCGTCTCAGCTATGGGTTTTAGAATTTATCAGTGATAATCTTAGTACCCAGGCAAGATCGATGAGTAGAGTAACTACTGCTGCTGATTAAGATGACCCAAATGGTATTCCTTTGACAAGATGACCTGAGAGTCTCGCATGACATATGCTGAAGAAATCATTATTCTTAGTTAGTTTGAGAATGGTATATTCTTCCGGGAAGAGCTGTAAACTAAAGAGATAAGAGTCTGGTAACCTCTGCTTAACCACTGTGACTGTCAAGCAAGATATAAAATAGGAAAAGAAAAAGACAAATGTAGACTGCATACAAATATGTGTCCAATTTGTGACATTAGATAAATATGTAGTCCCCTGGCACCTACTGTCTGTTACTACAGTAGTAGTGAAATTTATTATACCTTGGCAAAGCAATAAATAAATAAATAAATAAAAGAAGCAGTCTTTTGGCAGGTCATGTTATCACTTGTGTTTAAGGTCCTCTTGGGCTTTTCATACCAAAAATAGCCCTGGCTATAATTACTTCATGCTGTCTTTTTGTAGTTTGCTTACAGTTCATACAGACAAGTATATGAAGACTGTAAGCATTATATAAAAACTAAAATGGCTATATAATTACAGAACATATATATATTAAAGAAAATGTCACAATGAGGCATGAATGGAAATTAAGGAGTACAAATTATCCATTATGTTTCCATGAAATTATTTCATTTATTTTTGTTTGAAAAGGTGTGTGAAAGGTGTGTGTAAAGGTGCAGCTACATTATATTGAAATCAGTCATGTATGGACCTCTAGCTCAGTGAATAGTGAACAATTAGGCCTGAAAATGATAATATATACTGCATTTGAGTACACATAATGTTGTATAAAGTATATAATATTATCACTTGACAAGTAGATCACATTATGGCTGGGCTAGTGTTAGTAAATAGCATATGTGGAGGCCATTTACTTAACAAGTATCTACATTTTCATCATACAGTTCATGAATTTTCAAATAGCTACTGTAGTATCCCAAGATGCACAAAAGGTCAGTCTGTGTGGACTGAGCAGATGTGAGACGGAAAGAATAATAGCCTTTTTCTAGTTTAAAGGAAGAAGCAGTAAAATTTGCTGCTTTCTATTCTGAGCTGTGATGAGGTATTATGGAGATAAAACAGCAGACATGTATGTGTATTTTGAAAATGAGTACAGACATTTTAGGCTGCTGGGCGCTGTTATGGAATTTTGTGCAGTGGAAGAACAGATGATTTGTATTGAAAAATATACTGGGAAATGAAGAATAAATGCAGGGAGCAAAGTGAAAGGTGCAACAGGCAAGTCATCAAGATACTAGCAAAATAAAACATTAAACCAAATGGTCAGAGCCTAAGAACTCAAATCAAGAAGAATGGTCAAAAGCACAAGCAAAAAATCTTAACACCATCTTGAATTTATTTCCTCTAACCACACTAAGCAAAAACTTATTTTATTTTTCTTATTAGTGCATTAAAGCCCCCAAATAATAACATCGTCAAGCAACAACACGTGTCCCAATTTTTATACACTCCATGGCAATGTCAACAATCCTAAAGATAAAATAGCAGTATCCTCAACCAAAACAAATGCCTCTAATATCAATGAGATAGCATAACCATCACAACAATAAAAAAATTACACAGGCATGATATGTGCACACTGCATGAAATGCTGTAAAAGATGGTCTTTCATAATGCCAACATGCAAATTTAAAAGTAATTAGAGAATACACTTAGTGACAGACTTTCTACACGTGTATGAACAAACAAACCACAACTGACAACAGTTTGATCTAGCTTTGTTTTTTGACTCATAATTTACTATACATCCTAGTACGCTGCTAGAAAATGATTATGTGTTGTGATTTTAATTTTTACCTTGGTAATTCTGTGGATAACATCCAAAAGATAAATCCAAAACAAATTTCAGTAATTTCAAACATTACACTAAACAAAGTTAAGCTTTTCAAAAACAGCACCAATGAAGGGTTTGTCAGTGTGCTTTAATTGACTTTAGGAATCATACTAATCAGAATAAAAATGAAGACCAATTTTGAAATATGTGCTTGCAAGCTTTACATAGGACTGCTGTCATTTTTCCAGCTAGTACTATGGGTGACATAGTACTTTTTCAATTTACTGTTCATATTCCAAAGTGATTGTTTAATATTCATCTATATATATAAAATTCACTAAGTCCATGGCAAGCAAGACGCATGCAAGACAGCCACGCCCGCCAACTCACAGAGCCCTGCCCACCAACAATTCACTAAGCAGCCGACCATGGCACACGCATGTCAGAGCCCTGCCCACCAACAATTCGCGCGAGAGTGAAAGTATTTGCCAACAATGTTTTCATCAATCAAGAACGAAAGTCGGAGGTTCGAAGACGATCACATACCGTCGTAGTTCCGACCATAAACGATGCCGACTGGCGATCTGGCAGCGTTATTCCCATGATCCGCTGGGCAACCAAAGTCTTTGGGTTCCGGGGGGAGTATGGTTGCAAAGCTGAAACTTAAAGGAATTGACGGAAGGGCACCAACAGGTGTGGAGCCTTTGGCTTAATTAGACTCAACACGGGAAACCTCACCCGGCCCGGACAAACAGAACAATGAAAAGTCAACGTGGTCTCAGAGGTGCATGTGGACTGTAGCAGATGCGAAAGCGACTGAGGCGGTGTTTGGAAAATGAATAGTCAACGTGACTCACAAGTGCATGTGGACTGTACACAGACGAAAGCAATTCAGGTGAGGAGTTGGGGGCGGGCACATGAGCAGGCAGTGCATACTGAACGATGACTAAGAGATGACTCTTCACCCATCAATACATCGTCCTCACTGGGCGTCCTTCCCCTCACACACTGTTCCACTCTCTGCGCGCGACTGCCGTCCAGGCTCGTCCCTCACTCTGGGAGGTGGGGGGCGCAGCGGCGGTCCTCCAGTTTTCAGTCACGGACAATTGTATGTTGCTCTCTCCAGAGTTCCCTTACAGTCGTATCCTCAAACCCACCCCATAAGAAGAAGCATGTTTGTCACAGATGTGAATCGCTGTATGCAGCGTGTAAAACAGTTTGTGAGAGGTATCCCATGGTCTTACAGTTGGTGGGCGGGTCTCTGTTAGTTGCTCTTGCGAGCAGGCACATGACCAGGCAGTGTGTATGCTTCGAGAGTGAGGGTGGACGCGACAGGACCTTCTAAGAAGAATCATATTTGTCGCGGATGTGAATTGCTGTATGCAGCGTGTAAAACAGTTTGCGAGGGGTATCCCATGGTCTTAGCAGTGTCTATGCTTTGATGTGAATTGCTGTATGCAGCGTGTAAAACGCTGTACAGTGATCCCTCGCTATATCGCGCTTCGCCTTTCGCGGCTTCACTCTATCGCGGATTTTATATGTAAGCATATTTAAATATATATCGCGGATTTTTTGCTGGTTCGCGGATTTCTGAGGACAATGGGTCTTTTAATTTCTGGTACATGCTTCCTCAGTTGGTTTGCCCAGTTGATTTCATACAAGGGACGCTATTGGCAGATGGCTGAGAAGCTACCCAACTTACTTTTCTTTCTCTCTCTCTTGCGCTGACTATCTGTGATCCTGACGTAGGGGGTGTGAGCAGGGGGGCTGTTCGCACACCTAGACGATACGGACGCTCGTCTAAAAATGCTGAAAGATTATCTTCACGTTGCTACCTTCTGTGTGCAGCTTTTAAGTATGCTGCACGGTGCTTCGCATACTTAAAAGCTCAAAGGGCACGTATTGATTTTTGACTTTGTTTCTCTCTCTCTCTCTCTCTCTCTCCCTGCTCCTGACGGAGGGGGTGTGAGCTGCCGCCTTCAACAGCTTTGTACCGGCGGTGCTTCGCATACTTAAAAACCAAACAGCCCTATTGATTTGTTTGCTTTACTCTCTGTTTCCTTTGAAGAGGAAGATATGTTTGCATTCTTTTAATTGTGAGACAGAACTGTCATCTCTGTCTTGTCATGGAGCACAGTTTAAACTTTTGAAAAAGAGACAAATGTTTGTTTGCAGTGTTTGAATAACGTTCCTGTCTCTCTACAACCTCCTGTGTTTCTGCGCAAATCTGTGACCCAAGCATGACAATATAAAAATAACCATATAAACATATGGTTTCTACTTCGCGGATTTTCTTATTTCGCGGGTGGCTCTGGAATGCAACCCCCGCGATGGAGGAGGGATTACTGTATTGTATGTTGCCTTCTCCAGAGTTCCATCTTTTCATTCACCTACAGTCGTATCCTCAAAACCAACCCCATTTGGACAATTGTGTCTTTCAGGAAGTGTTCACCCATCAATACATAATTATACGGCGTATGCTACGCTGCGGGTTGGCTAGTTTTATTTAATTTTCTATAACAGGGTTGTAACTATAATGCAACACACTTGCACTTGGTGGTTGCATCACTAAAGATAAGTTTCAGATTATTAAGAGAAGGTAGCCAAACTTCCCTATGAGATTAAAGGCTGTGAAACAGGTACATTCCCAAAGGTTCCAGTTATATGGTGCTAAGATGCCAATGATTTTGTCCTCAGTTCCTGAAGGGTGAACATACAGTACCTACAGATTTTATTTGAAACTAACATCTTCTTAATTAGAAGCAAGCATTGCTTCTTATCAAACATGTAGTGGCTTTTTATATTTTTTTGTAACATCCAAAATGTATACGTATCAAAGATCCAAGAGGACAGTGGGAAAAGGATCTCTCACTCAATATCTCAGAAAGGGAGTGGAGGGTAGCAATGCAGAGAATTCACTCGAGCTCCATATGCGCAAAGCATACAATTATTCAACTTAAAATTATATATCAAGCACATCTGTCTCGCTTGAAATTGTCCAAAACGTTTCCAGAGAAAGATCCAACCTGCAAACGCTGCAATCAAGTTCCAGCCTCACTGGGTCACATGTTTTGGGCCTACGCCAATTTAACATCATTCTGGACCAAAATCTTTAAATGCCTTTCAGACAGCCCTGATGTCACAATCCCGCCTAATCCACTAACAGCTGTGTTTGATGTACTTCCAGATGGGCTTAAAGTGGAGAAGGACAAACAAACTGTGATTGCATTTACTAGCACGTAGACTTATTTTGCTCAATTGGAAGAATCCTAACTCTCCTCTTTTAAGTCAGTGGGTAACTGATGTTTTATACTATTTGAAATTGGAAAAAATCAAATTCTCGCTTAGAGGATCTGTGCAGAACTTTTTCAAAACCTGGCAGGATCTAGTCAATAAAATTTTATAATAAGCTTTTAAAACACTGAGGACGCAGATTCTCTCCCTTTTTCCATTTATCTTTATTCACTTATTAATTCATCTGTTTACTTATTTTTACTAGCTTTAAGTTTTACTCTGCTGGCCTAGCTCTTGATTTGTTTTTGATCCTATTTTTGTAAAAATTGAATGTTGTGTGATTTTAATAAAATCAATAAAATAAAAAAAATAAAAACAACAAAATGTGTACCTATTAATTTTACATATTTTACTCTCCAAGAGATTTAAGTAATGTATGGATTAAATAAATGCCTGTGTACTAAAGCTATGACTGAAATAGTACTCCATGTATAGTCTGTAGCAATGTGCAAACAACTTAATAATTAGTTTACAGAAGTGCAGAGAAAAAACAATCTACAGATGTGAAATATTCCTTTAATTGTGATGTCAAATGCATGAGTATGGTGAATGTTGGAGGGGTAGGAGCACAGGGGTTGAGGTACAGTCTAGTTTTTGGGAAAGTCTCCATTTTCATTTTAAGAATGAAAGAAAAGACAACTGGCAATGATCCATGATGACACTTCTGGCTGCCCACTAGTCCTGCCCATTCTTTTTAATCAAGATAAATGGATGGCGCCTACAGGAAGTAGGTCATTATTGAGTTGGCTACTTTGTAAGAGGAAACAACGCAAGTGGAACTGAAAGAGCCAAGTGCTATCTGTTGCAATCCTTACTTCATTCTGTCTTGCCTTTTATATTAATTGGGCTCTCACAATCAACATAACTGACAATGATTACATTTTTTCTTTTCTTTTCTTTTCTACACTTAGAATGGACTTATTATTAAATGTTATTTCATTTTAATTACATTTATTTTTTTTAATTAAAACCCTTTATAGAGCACATGTAATACATATTCTCAATTATCTTTTATTTATATCAGATAAGGTGGCATAATGGTGCAGTAGTAGCGCTGCTGCCTTGCAACAGGGATAATGGAGTTTATAAACCTGGGTCATCTGTGGGGTTTTCTCCTGGTGTCTGCATGGCTGGTGTTGGAGGCAGGATTGGCACTCCAGCCACCATAAAAAAACCTCACACTATTCCAATGTGGTCCTAAGGAGTCACCCACTGCACTTGGGTCCCAACCCCGGTGGTTCCTTGTGTGGGGGTACAGTAACACGCTATTGGCACAGGCTCCCAATCCTGCATGGCTTTCATCCAGGTGTTCTTGTTTCCAATACCTCAAACTTTTCACCAAGAATTCATTACTGTCTTTCCTAAGAAAAATAAGGATAAAAGTTAAGATAATCTCTAAAGTTCTAGCTAGAAGGACTGACAAAGTGCTTCCTTTGGTAATATAACAAGACCAAACTGGATTCATTAAAGGCAGACACTTAGCTTCCAATGCTTGACACCTGTTTAATGTAATATATTCACAAACAAAGTCTAATACCCCGGATATGATATTATCATTGGACATAGAAAAAGCATTTGATATTGTTGATTGGGACAACCTTTTCACTACATTAGAGAAATCTGGGTTTGGTCTGACCATATGTGCATGGCTCAAACTACAGTCCAGAAGCTTCAGTTTGTATTAACAACATTATTTCAGACTACTTCATACTAGAATGTGGTACTAGACAAGGATGCCCCTTGTCATCGCTGCTATTTGCAATTGACATTGAGCCACTGGCAGTTCACTTCTGAAATGCTCACGAGATAAAGGGGATTATCAGAAAAGGACTTGAACAGAAAATATCACTATATCAGATCCACAAAATACTGTGCCTGCAGTCCTAACAGCACTAGCAGAATTTCAAAAGATTTCTGGACTCAAAATTAATTTGAATAAAAGTGTGCTCTTTTCAGTGAACTCTCTAGCACACAATATTAGATTGGACACCTTTCCTTTTATCATCGCAGATCAGTTTAAATATCTAGGGTGTAAACATCACAAGTAAACCTAAAGCTCTTTATCAACAAACCTTTGATGTCTGCATTTAAAAACCTAAGCAAGACTTGCATAGGTGGTCTACCCTTCATCTCACTTTAGCTGGAAGAATTAACATGGGCAAGATGAATATCCTTCCTAAGCTTCTTTTTCTATTACAAAGCATTCCAATATACGTTAACACAGTCCAAAGACTTGCAAGTTAGGTGAACTGGTGTTGTTAAATTAGTCCCTAATGTGATCGTGTGTATGTGTCCTGTTATAGACTGGTGCCCTGTCCACGGATTGTTGATGCCTTGACCCTTTGCTTGCTGTAATGACCTCTGGCTTTCCTTTGACCCTACTCGGGTAAAAGCAGGTTTGAAAGATGGATGAATGGATGATATTAGATATAGATATTAATTAGTCATTATTTTTTATTGGTCAAGCCCTACCTCAAAATACTCAGCAGTTTCCATCCCCATAAAAACAGGCCTAACAAGTGTAACATCATTATCTGTTCAGATTTTATTGAAAAGATAGATCCTTTTTTTTTGAGAAAATCTTTGCTACTTTTTGGTTACTTCATTTCATCCTTTGTGACAATAATTTTAGGCCACAGTCTCTTTTGTGTTTTGCTTGTTTTTGTTTTTACTACCATGATCATTGCATCCAAAGGCAGGTGCTGTGCAGTGATAGGTGGTGAAATATGTGCTTGCCACATTTCATAGAACTGCTGTCATTTTTCCAGTTAGTGCTATGGGTGCGTACTGCTTTCCACAACCACCTGCCATTTTCAGCAAGCCTATCTGTCACAGCTATAATTCAGGCAATTCAGATGTATCATGATCTGGGAGTTTCCTCCTAAGCAAAATAAATAAATTAAGGAGCAAGCCAGAAGTCTGTTTGGTCTGTCCAGCAGAAGCAAACTTGACTTCAGCCAGGCCCCTGAGGCTACCTGTGGCCTTCAGATGAAGCATGCCTAAAATGGGGAGCTGGGAAAAACAACTGCAACACCCCCAAAAAACAGTGAATCCCATAGGATAAAGGATAACCATAAACCCTTGGCTAATATAGAAAGGACACATGAAGAATCTTTACGAATAGAATACTTTCTCACAGAAATGGTTAAAAACAAAAGCTAAAAATAAAGTCAGAAAGGAGTTGCTTAAAGAGCAATCCTAAGCTGACCCAATATAATATCCACAAAGCAGAATCCTTATTACAAAGCTAGAAATAATCAGAAATCCAACAAAAAGAGACAGAATACTTGCAAAGTCCACTATAAATGAATGAGTCCACTATTAGGCCTTTTCAGCTTACTTACTTAGCCAGAGGGAGACCCAGGAGTGCTGACATCAGGGTGGTCCTGTCTCTTGGGGCTCCACCAACAAAGAATATGGAACATTACTACACTATTATTACATCATATACTAAATCAACAAAAATTACATACAGAAACAAGAAATAAAAACTCAAAATTAATAAAAACAGTAGTATAAAAATACATATACGTAACTTCAACCTGATACATGACAAGATGTTCCATTTAGCTTATGTTGTTCCAGCTCTTTGTGACTGACACTCACAGACAGTGAAAAAGTGGTAGAAAAAGAGAAAGAGGACCAGGAAAGAAATGGACGTAAACAAATCAAAAATCAAAACGGGGTTAGGGATGACAAGTTAGCCTGGTAACACAGGTAGAAAATAACATTATGTTGTTTCCACTTTAATCATAAAAGGTTCTATTTAAAAAATAAATCAGGCTAAAAACTTCTTGGTTTAATTTTGTAAACTGTTCTTTGAATATTTAAACATCTTTCTAGTCCATATAGGTAAATGAAGATATCTGGCAATACTGGGCACAAGACAAGAACCAGTCCAAGATGCACTTACAAAGACCCATTTTCATGAATACTGGATCAGTTTTAAAGTTTTAAAGGCAACTTAACCTGCATGCCTTTCGACAGGGTGCAGGTAAACCAGGAAAACCCTGAGAAAAATCCACATAAACAGACATGTTGCAGACTTCACATAGGTGCTTGAGGTGTCACTGTATACAGGTATAGGCATAAGGCTTGAAAAATTTTTTATTCTAGACAAAAATATTAATAATTCATATTTATACCTCTCCATTTTCTAAGGGCACAATGCGAGAATACTCTGTAGAACATATCTGATCATCATCCTTGACAATGCGCTGATTGGGTATTTTTTCAAAGGTTTCAATGCAGTCAATCTTGGAATCTGCAAATAACAATGGTTATTTTGTTTTATGTTACTTATGCCTGAAGAATCATTCCTATTAAGACTTTGCAATACCTTGAAATCAGCAATTCAGTTGACGATGGTGGTTTTACACTGCATGCTTACACACATATCTAAAATTATTGTGCATACACTGATACATTATTGCAACAACACATAACTATTTTTTGCCAAAATTATACACTTAGTTAATATTAGCAAATATAACCAAATACAAAAGTTTAAAATAGTGTGCATATTTTTTCTATGTAAATAATTGAATAATGCTCTAATATTCTTTTTTATTTAATGCTTATTTAAAAATATCAGCATTTATAATTCAGCAAGGAAAATATGATCAACATTAGTCATCATTTTCTATGACATTTGAGACCTGTATAAGATAAATACACCAAGCTTTTGGAGTTTAAAAACTGGATACCTGAATAAAAATTTCCAAACTCTAATACATAATATGCATAAAGAAGATTTATACTTCTCTGTTCACATTAGGAGTCTATTAACACAAACCCATTTATGTAAGTACCTGACTAGTGAAAAGAGTACAGTTGAATTTTGCATAGGTCACACACTCCCTGAAAAATAGCTTCTTTTATCTTGCAATCTTCTGTAATCTTTTAGCCCTTGCACAGATCACACCCATCTCAAACTTGTTGATGGAAGGACAAAACAATTGAACATTAGAGAAAAATAATAGCCTGATTTCTGATGCTAATTTACTTTCTTTAAACAAACTAGTGTTGAGACAGAGAAAGGCTGCACATCATCAGTACTAGTCTATTTCCTAACAGGAAACATGGCATAGTCACTTTTTTCCTGCCTTTGTATTGGCAAATAGTACAAGATCCTTAGCACACCAATCAGCCACAACATTAACACCACCTGCCTGATATTGTGTAGGTCCTCCTCATATTCCAAAACAGCTCTGACCCGTTAAGACATGGACTCCACAAGACCTCTGAAAGTGTTCTATAGTATTTGGCACCAAAACATTAACAGCAGATCCTTAAAGTCCTGTGAAGTTGCAAAGTGGTGCCTCCAAGGATCGGACTTGCTTTTTCATTACATCACTAACGTACTCAATTGGACTAATATCTAAGGAATTTGGAAGCCAAGTCAACACCTTGAACTATTTGTCATGTTCCTCAAACCATTCATAAACAGTTTTTACAGTGTGGAGGGCACATTATCATACTGAAAGTGGCCATTGCCATCAGCAATACCATTGCCATGAAGGGTTATATGTGGTCAACAACAATGTTTAGGTAGGTTTTAAATGTCAAAGTAATATCCATGAATGCCACGAACCATGGTTTCCCAGCAGAACATTGTCCTTCACACTGCCTCCACTGATTTGCCTTCTTCCCATTAACACACATGCACCCGGCCATCAACGTAATCTAAAAGGAAACATGATTTTCTTCCAATCCAGGTGGTTTATCATGGGGTGGGTGCGGCAACACGCTATCAGCGCATGCTCCCAATCTATAAACTCACTTCAGAGTGGGAAACTAGCCGGCCCTGATGTCTACCCTGGCGAATTAAAAAAAAACTCAATTAAGTTGGCTCCCCTTTTATTAGCAACATTTACAAAAGCTAGAGACAATAAAATTCTACCTCAAACTTTTCACGAAGAATTCATTACTGTCTTTCCTAAGAAAAATAAGGATAAAAGTTAAGATACTCTCTAAAGTTCTAGCTAGAAGGACTGACAAAGTGCTTCCTTTGGTAATATAACAAGACCAAACTGGATTCATTAAAGGCAGACACTTAGCTTCCAATGCTTGACACCTGTTTAATGTAATATATTCACAAACAAAGTCTAATACCCTGGAGATGATATTATCATTGGACATAGAAAAAGCATTTGATATTGTTGATTGGGACAACCTTTTCATTACATTAGAGAAATCTGGGTTTGGTCTGACCATATGTGCATGGCTCAAACTACAGTCCAGAAGCTTCAGTTTGTATTAACAACATTATTTCAGACTACTTCATACTAGAATGTGGTACTAGACAAGGATGCCCATTGTCATCGCTGCTATTTGCAATTGCCATTGAGCCACTGGCAGTTCACTTCTGAAATGCTCATGAGATAAAGTGGATTATCAGAAAAGGACTTGAACAGAAAATATCACTATATCAGATCCACAAAATACTGTGCCTGCAGTCATAACAGCACTAGCAGAATTTCAAAAGATTTCTGGACTCAAAATTAATTTGAATAAAAGTGTGCTCTTTTCAGTGAACTCTCTAGCACACAATATTAGATTGGACACCTTTCCTTTTTATCATCGCAGATCAGTTTAAATATCTAGGGTGTAAACATCACAAGTAAACCTAAAGCTCTTTATCAACAAACCTTTGATGTCTGCATTTAAAAACCTAAGCAAGACTTGCATAGATGGTCTACCCTTCATCTCACTTTAGGTGGAAGAATTAACATGGGCAAGATGAATATCCTTCCTAAACTTCTTTTTCTATTTCAAAGCATTCCAATATACGTTAACAAATAATTTTTTAAGAAGTTAGATTCAATCATAATCTAATTTATTTGGAAGTAAAAACATCCTTGCATTCAAAGGGCGACCATACAAAGACCTAAGGCAGAAGGTGGTATGGCTCTACTTAATTTTCATTTTTATTACTGGGCAGCAGATATACAAATTAAAAAACCTGGACATTGACACAAATAGATGAACACACACAGGCTTGGTCCGCAATAGAAATAAAATCCTGCAGTACTTCTTTAAATTCTATGCTTTGTACCCCTGTGAATATGAGCTATCGTCAATATACTAACAACTCAATTGTGCTTCATTCACTCACAATATGGAACCAATGTAGGAAGTACTTCAAGTTAGTGAGGCTTTGATCTGTGGCACCTCTGCACAATAACCACCTTCTTCCACTTACTCAAATGTACGCAGTTTTTAATGTTTGGAAAAACATAAGGGATTAAACCACTTAGAGATTTGTACATAGATAACGTCTTTGCATCCTATGAACAATTACACTCCAAATTTAACTTTCCATCAACACAATTCTTCTACTACCTCTGTAGCTGCTGGTGAGTAAGGCAGGATCAAGCACTGGTCAAACACGTGCTGAAAGAAATCTCTCAGTCCAAAAGTTTGTTTTAAAAGATTTAGTGAAACTTCATAGCAAACAGTCCATACAAGAATAAAGAAAAAAAGTTGTTACACATGTAGAATAAAAGGCAAAAAAATTGGAAGAAAATGTAGCATCTCTAAACTTTGCTTTGCCTGCCAAACTTCAGTTATTTCTATACTTAAAGATGCTTTACTTCGCCTTCAGTATGCTCTAAACGTACGGCACTGCACATTCAATAGAGCATTTTAACTTTCTTGCTATTGGGCATGTCAAGGTACGGTTTAAAACCGTGTGCCCTCCATGCCTTGCACATGGCAAGGCAGGTCACTAACTGAGGCTACTCTATAGTCAGAGAGGCTAGAAATAATTAGAATAACCCAATTCAATTCAATTTGTGGGGGTTGTAAGAATTTCCATAGACTATGCAATAATATATAGGCAAACATTCAATATAACTTAAAAAACTAGCAAATGACTCTTACAACCTACAAATTAGAAACTGTGCTAAACAAAATCTGCCCAATTTTCCTCACCTCCCACCTACTTCTATTCTGAAAAAAATATTGATCATTCTTGAGGACTCAGACAGCATTTCTTTAACATATAAAAACATTTTAAAGTCCTTCCCTTTCAAAGATCCCAGAGTACAGTGGGAAAGGATCTCTTACTCAATATTTCAGAAAAGGAGTGGAAGGCAGCCATGCACAGAATTCACTCGAGCTCCATATGCACAAGGCATACAGTTATTCAACTTAAAATCTTTTATTGAGCACATCTGTCTCAT
The DNA here is from genome assembly GCF_900747795.2 of Erpetoichthys calabaricus. Classification (NCBI taxonomy): domain Eukaryota; kingdom Metazoa; phylum Chordata; class Cladistia; order Polypteriformes; family Polypteridae; genus Erpetoichthys; species Erpetoichthys calabaricus. The sequence goes on along the minus strand of NC_041399.2, from coordinate 70,795,091 downwards.
TTAAAATTGTTCAAAATGTTCCCAGGTCAAGATCCAACCTGCAAACATTTCAATCGAGCTCCAGCCTCATTGGGCCATGTTTTGAGCATGCACCAAATTAACATAATTTTGGACCAAAATCTTTATATGCCTTTCAGACAGCCATGGTGTCACAATCTCTCCTAATCCATTAACAGCTGTGTTTGGTGTACTTCCATATGGGCATAAAGTGGAGAAGGACAAACAAACTTTGGTTGCCTTTACTTCACTAGTGGCATGTAGACTTACCTTCCTCAACTGGAAGAATCCTAACCCACCTCTTTTAAGTCAGTGTTATATATACTGCTCAAAAAAATTAAAGGAGCACTTTTTAATCAGAGTATAGCATCAAGTCAATGAAACTTCCGGGATATTGATCTGGTCAGTTAAGTAGCAGAGGGGGTTGTTAAAAAGTTTTAGTTGCTTTGTGTGACGATGTGGGTTTGTGCATTCTCCCATCTTCTGTCCGGGAGCCCTTAAACCCGTCACCGTCGGCAACGCTACCGAAGAGCTAGGCAGTGAGGCAACAACAATGGAGCAAGGGGATGGTGTATAAAAGTGCCAAGTGCTTTTATTAAAACAACAGAACAATGTCCAAATAAGTGCAGTGCTTTAAAAAGAGTCATTAAATAAATAATTCCATAAAAACAGATGTGAAAAGTGGATCTTAAAACAATAGAAAAAAGTCTTAAAAACAACAAAGTTAAAATACTGTAGGAAGCAATCTTTTTAATACCACAACAACAAGCCCGGGGACTTTTTACCTGACGGCTCCCCTGCTTCCCCCATCTGGGCTTCTCAACAGGGGAGTCGCCCTACTTGCAGCTGACCTTCACTCTGCCTTCTTCAGCTGTTCAGTTCGCCTATTCGATCTCTGGATCCGGTAGGCTTCTCCTGACAGCGACTTGGGTTCTTCAACGACCAGGGTGCCCACGCTGAGGAATACACTCCCCAAGTCCCGACTCCCGCGGCCTTACGTGGAGAGTCATCTGCCTTCCGGTCATTCCCACTCCATGATCACTCAGCGGGAGTGACCACTACTACTATTCCCCGGGTATCGGCCCAACACCCAGGCTCCCGTTCAGCTGCATTGCGAGCCTGCACTCGCTTGCTCTCCCGCACCGACTTTCTCCTCCTGGTTCCTGCCTTCTCCTGCAACCTCCGTTTCTTATTTCCTCTTCTTTTTTTCTTTTTCCCTTAGCTGACTCGCGTTTCTATATATCACGAGGGCATGGCAGCTGTGGCAAATCAGCAGCCCCAGGAACAATCATGGATGCGGATGGTTTCTCACCTATGCACTTAGGTGAGAAACGCCCACATCGCGAATCGCCCTGAGAACCGCTTCAGCCACACTACCACCACGCCCACTCACCAAGCCGGGAGCGCGGTACTTATTTATTTAAAACTGGCCTTTGATGGGAGCTGTGGACCCGCTATACCACACTTTGGTGTCAATGAAATTAACAATAGGTTCACTAGAGGGGCAACAATGAGACAACCCCCAAAACAGGAATGGTTTAACAGGTGGAGGCCACTGACATTTTTCCCACCTCATCTTTTCTGACTGTTTTTTCACTAGTTTTGCATTTGGGTACGGTCAGTGTCATTACTGGTAACATGAGGCGATACCTAGACTCTACAGAGGTTGCACAGGTAGTTCAACTTCTCCAGGATAGCACATCAATACGTGTCATTGCCAGAAGGTTTGCTATGTCTCCTAGCACAGTCTCAAAGGCATGGAGGAGATTCCAGGAGACAGGCAGTTACTCTAGGAGAGCTAGACATGGCTATAAAAGATCCTTAACCCATTGGCAGGACCAGTATCTGCTCCTTTGGGCAAGGAGGAACAGGATGAGAACTGCTAGAGCCCTACAAAATGACCTCCAGCAGGCCACTGGTGTGAATGTCTCTGACCAAACAATCAGAAGCAGACTTCATTAGGGTGGTCTGAAGGCCCGACATGATCACTGCCCGGCACCATGGAGCTTGATTGGCATTTGCCTTAGAATACCAAAATTGGCAGGTCCACCACTGGCGTCCTGTGCTTTTCACAGATGAGAGCAGATTCACCCTGAGCATATGTGCCAGACATGAAAGGGTCTGGAGATGCCATGGAGAACGTTATGCCGCCTGTAGCATCGACCAGCATGACCGGTTTGGTGGTGGGTCAGTGATGGTCCGGGGAGGCATCTCCATTGAGAGACGCACAAACCTCTACAGGCTAGACAACGGTACCTTGAGTGCCATTAGGTATCCTTGGACCTATTGTCAGACACTATGACAGTGCAGTGGGTCCTGGGTCCCTCCTGGTGCACGACAATGCCCAGCCTCATGTGGTAAGATTATATAGGCAGTTCCTGGAGGATGAAGGAATTGATACCATTGATTGGCTCCCACACTCGCCTGAACTAAATTCAATAGAACACCTCTGGGACAATATGTTTCTGTCCTTCCAATGCCGCCAGGTTTTACCTCAGAGTGTCCAGGAGGTCAGTGATGCCCCGGTCCAGATCTGGGAGGAGATCCCCCAGGACACCACCCGTCGTCTCATTAGGAGCATGCCCTGATGTTGTCAGGCATGCATACTGTACAAGCACGTGGGGGCCATACAAACTAAGGAGTACGATTTTGAGTTGCTGCAATGAAATTTTGGCAAAATGGACTAGCCTGCGCATCATTTTATCACTTTAATTTTTGGGGTGTCTTTGAATTCAGCCCTCTGTAGGTTGATAATTTTCATTTCCATCAAACGATGTGGCATCCTTTCATTCCTAACACATTACCCAGTCCATATCAGTATAGATATTCAGCATGATTTTCTTTCCAATTGAGATCTGATGTGTTTTCAAAGTGTTCCTTTAATTTTTTTGAGCAGTTTACTATTTGAAATTGGAAAAAATCAAATTCTCACTTAGAGGATTTGTGCAATTTTTTTTTAAAACCTGGCAGGATCTAATTAATAACATTTTATAATAAGTATTTAAATTGGGGAATTGGATTTTCTCCCTTACTTTTTCTTTACTCTTAAAATTTAAATCAGAGGCAAGTTGGAAATTTTCACTGAGCTCATTTTGGCACTTTCTGTTAAAACCGGCTTTGACTTTCTCACAAATCCTGTATTTTGAATTGCTTTTTCGGTGCAAAAAACTATATTAGGTCTCCTTTACCTGCTTAAAAAGTGTTCTCTGTCACTTGATTGGTTAGTGTGGCAGAATCACAGCCATTCCTTTGATTTAAACTCTTCTCACATCAACCCTTTATTGCAGTCCACAGAACTAAGACTGGGAATAATTAAATAGTTTATCTGAAATTCATATTGACAAGTGTCCTCTCACAAATATGCAAATGTAAAGTTTTAAGATTTGGTTTGGGTGGGGGGGTCTGAATACTTTACATATTCTATTGAGTTATGTAGTTTTATAAAATACAGGGCGGCTTAAATCCTTCTGGGTGGCACACTAGTTACAATTGTTGCTCATGGATTGACTAGGTTCAAATCTTGTACCTGGTCATTGTTTGTATGGAATTAGAACATTCTCCCCATCTCTATGTGGTTTATCCTAAAACATCCTAAAGATGTGCATGTCAGGTTTATTGATGATTCTGAAAAGTCCTTGCAAGTGAATGATCCCTGCAATGGAATGGTGCCCTGTCCAAGGCTTGTTCCTGCCTTGTGCATTGTGTCTTTTACTGCCAGGTTAGGTTCTGCCCACTGAAACCTAAAGTGGATTAAGCAGGATTGACAATATTACATTGAGTTAAATTTTTCTTGCTGAGTGTTTAGAGGTAGCTTTTGATCCAAAAATCATATTTTCTTCAGACAGAGATTTGGAGCTACCCACCGTCTAGCAGGGTAATTTAACAAGCAACTCAAAAAGACTGATAATGACATTCGGCAGAAATCTGAATCAAAATGATAAGTATGAGATAGTTGTCAGAAACTATTAATCAAATATTAGAGGGCACAACTTAATGTCACATGGTTATTGTGCACACACACCCAAATCAACAGTATAACTCAAAAAGACCATGAAATCACAGATTTTTGATGACAGTTAAGCAAAGTAACAAAATGAATGTATCCAAATATGAGTAAAACTCAAACAGTGGCATGGAATAGTCACTAATTAATTCAAGAAACTGAAATGTGGAATTCCATTATGCTGCCAGACTATTGGGACCCTTTCATCCTAGCCTTCCTGCTATTATGCAACTGTTTATCTGTCATAAAGTTGTCTGTATAAGTTGAGCAACCTTAGGATCTGTGGACAAAACTGTCTCTAAATCCAGCAGTGCAAGTGGCAGTGGTCCTGTACCATTTACCACCCTGTGCAGTGCTATGTTGTCCTGATCTAAGCAAGTGCTATTCCAGTATGTTATGCAGCCAATGAGAAAGGATTCCTCTGTGCACAAGTAGAAGCTGGTGAAAATAGAATAAGACATCTGGGCTTTTCTCAGACATCTGAGATAGTAAAGACATTGGTGAGCTTTCTTGATGATAGTCAAGTTGTGTCCACTTTAGGTCATCACTGAAAGGTGGGCAGGCAGTGTGGTGCAGTGGTTAAGGATTTGGACTTCAAACCATGAGGTTGTGGGTTCAAATCCTGACTTTAACACTGTGTGACCTTGAGCAAGTTATTTCACCTGCCTGTGCTCCATTTGGAAAAAGAAATGTAACCAATTGTATCTCAAATGTTGTAAGCTACTTTGGATAAAAGTATCAGCTGTGACAGATAGGGGGTGCTGTCGTCCCCCTTGAACCCTCAGACCACTTGTCAGACACCAGGTACAAGTCCAAATAATGAATTTATTATAATAATACAGTGCACAAAGCACCTCCACTCCACAATACTCAAATAATTTATCAATAATCAAATCACAATAACCAATCCTTCACACCTCCCAGCAGCTCAGTCACCCTTCCTCCCAACTCGACTCAATCTGCTGGGGTTTCCCATCGTCCTTTTAAAGTCCTTGACCCAGAAGTGTTTCTCTTTTTCTGTCCATGTGACTTTGTAACACTTCCAGGTCGGGTGGAAACTCCTTTTTCTTCAACCCGGAAGTACGTCATTTCTTCTGTCCTCGTGATTAGGACGTACTTCCAGACTGTAGGGAAAATATTCCTTGAGCCTCCCTGTGGCGTCTTCTGGCGGCCCCCATGGTATCCAGCAGGGCTGTGAATAAAGACTCCATTGTCCATGATTCTTTGCTGGCATTCGGGGCACCTCCATGCTTGCAGGAAGGGCTTCATCTGGCGGCCTGGGGGTATTGGCCGGGATGAATGGCTGGCCATATACCACACAGCCAAATAAATAAATGTAAGTGACTCAATTTAATGTAAGGCCACTGACACTCTCCAAAGTTTTTCCTCTGATGTAAATAAAATTGTGGTCTGCCTCCTGCTTTCTAAAAATCTATGACCAGCTCTACCATATTTAGGTGTCACAAAGTATACAGTTAAATGCATCTGTTTAGATTGTTGGCAACAAGCAGATTCATCATGTGTCATACACTTAATGACAGCCTATAATAAAATGAACACCTGGGTTTTTTTCCACATGAGTGCTATTTTTTCTAATATCATGCATTCTTTTACAGCACTACCCACTTTAATATTAAAAGAAACAAGTCTAAAAAGAAAAAAATACAGACTTTTGGTATGAATGTTTAACTTTTTGATGTCAGAAAACTATATGAAAATAATGGTAATGCAGCCTTTAGCACTACTGCTGCACAACTCCAAGAACAGAAGATTAATTTGGTAGCCCGGGCACTTCTTTTTGGAGTTTGCATGTTTTCTCTGCATTTGAGAGAATTTACCCAGTTCTACTGAAAACTGTGGATACTAGGTTAGCAGACCACCCTAAAATCATGGAGAGTGTGACCAAATGTGTTTGTGTACATTGCACACTATAACAGACTTGCGCCCATCTAGGTCCCACCTCTGCCTTGAGCTAAATTCAACAAGTACTGCCCAAAGACCTTTTAATGAAAAAGTGGGGTCAAAAAGTGGGGTCAAAAAATGCCTGAATGGATATTTTAAGTCTTCTTCTTCTTTCGGCTGCTCCCGTTAGGGGTTGCCACAGTGGATCATCTTCTTCCATATCTTTCTGTCCTCTGCATCTTGTTCTGTTACACCCATCACCTGTATGTCCTCTCTCACCACATCCATAAACCTTCGCTTAGGCCTTCCTCTTTTCCTCTTCCTTGGCAGCTCTATCCTTAGCATCCTTCTCCCAATATACCCAGCATCTCTCCTCTGCACATGTCCAAACCAACGCAATCTCGTCTCTCTGACTTTGTCTCCCAACTGTCCAACTTGAGCTGACCCTCTAATGTACTCATTTCTAATTCTATCCATCCTCGTCAGACCCAATGCAAATCTTAGCATCTTTAACTCTGCTACATCCAGCTCTGTCTCCTGCTTTCTGATCAGTGCCACCGTCTACAACCCATATAACATAGCTGGTCTCACTACCGTCCTGTAGACCTTCCCTTTCACTCTTGCTGATACCTGTCTGTCACAAATTACTCCTGACACTCTTCTCCACCCATTCCACCCTGCCTGCACTCTCTTTTTCACCTCTCTTCCACAATCCCCATTACCCTGTACTGTTGATCCCAAGTATTTAAACTCATCCACTTTCACCAACTCTACTCCCTGCATTCTCACCATTCCACTGACCTCCCTCTCATTTACACACATGTATTCTGTCTTGTTCCTACTGACCTTCATTCCTCTCCTCTCTAGAGCAAACCTCCAACTCTCCAGGGTCTCCTCAACCTGATCCCTACTATCGTTATAGATCACAGTGTCATTAGCAAACATCATAGTCCACGGGGACTCCTGCCTAATCTCGTCTGTCAACCTGTCCATCACCATTGCAAGTAGGAAAGGGCTCAGAGCCGATCCCTGATGTAATCCCACCTCCACATTAAATGCATCCATCTCTCCTACCGCAGACCTCACCACTGTCACACTTCCCTCGTACATATCCTGTACAACTCTTACATACTTTTCTGCCACTCCCGACTTCCTCATACAATACCACAGCTCCTCTCGAGGCACCCTGTCATATGCTTTCTCCAGGTCCACAAAGACGCAATGCAACTCCTTCCGGCCTTCTCTAAACTTCTCCATCAACATCCTCAGATCAAACCTTGCATCTGTGGTGCTCTTTCTTGGTATGAAACCATACTGCTGCTCACTAATCATCACCTCACTTCTTAACCCAGCTTCCACTACTCTTTCCCATAACTTCATGCTGTGGCTCATCAATTTTATTCCCCTGTAGTTACTGTAGTCCTGCACATCCCCCTTATTCTTAAATATCGGCACCAGTACACTTCTCCACTCCTCAGGCATCCTCTCACTTTCCAAGAATCCATTAAACAATCTGGTTAAAAACTCCTCTGCCATCTCTCCTAGACACCACCATGCTTCCATAGGTATGTCATCTGGACCAACGGCCTTTCCATTTTTCATCCTCTTCATAGCTGTCCTTACTTCCTCCTTTCTAATCCGTTGCACTTCCTGATTCACTATCTTCACATCATCCAACCTCTTCTCTCTCTTGTTTTCTTCATTCATCAGTCTCTCAAAGTACTCTTTCCATCTGCTCAACACACTCTCCTCGCTTGTGAGTACGTTTCCATCTTTATCCTTTATCACCCTAACTTGCTGCACATCTTTCCCAGCTCAGTCCCTCTGTCTAGCCAATCGGTACAGGTCCTTTTCTCCCTCCTTAGTGTCCAACCTCTCATACTACTCATCATACGCCTTTTCTTTAGCCTTCGCCACCTCTCTCTTCACGTTGCGCCTTATCTCCTTGTACTCTTGTCTACTTTCTGCATCTCTCTGACTATCCCACTTCTTCTTTGCCATCCTCTTCCTCTGTATACTCTCCTGTATTTCCTCATTCCACCACCAGGTTTCCTTTTCCTCCTTCCTCTGTCCAGATGTCGCGCCAAGCACCCTTCTTGCTGTCACCCTTACTACATCTGCAGTAGTTTGCCAGCTGTCTGGTAACTCTTCACTGCCACCCAGTGCCTGTCTCACCTCCTCCCTAAACTCAACCTTGCAGTCTTCCTTTTTCAACTTCCACCATTTGATCCTTGGCTCTGCCCTCACTCTCTTCCTCTTCTTGATCTCCAATGCCATCTTACAGCCCACCATCCTATGCTGCTTAACTACACTTTCCCCTGCCACCACTTTGCAGTTTTCAATCTCCTTCAGATCAACTCTTCTGCATAGGATGTAATCTACCTGTGTGCATCTTCCTCCACTCTTGTATGTAACCTTATGTTCCTCCCTCTTCTTAAAATACATATTCACCACAGCCATGTCCATCCTTTTGGCAAAATCCACTATCCTCTGAGGAGGTCCTTTAAATTAACGTGACACATGTGTGAGTTGCAGTACCAGCATAATGTCGGGGGGGCGTAGTGTGATAAAAGTCAGAATGTGATGTCAGAGTCTCTGTTTACTATCTACATGTGACAGAAAGCCGCTTTGAGGATTCTCCGGGATCGATGTGCATGCTTCGATGTTTGATGAATTGGTTGATGTGGGGAAGCAAAATGCCGACATGCAAATGCATTCGTGGTGCTTTTATATTCAAGCGTTGCATATTTCCCAATGTAATGACACGATGCATTTTAAAGGTCTCACATACCATCTTCTGTGCCATCTTTTTTTCTTTTGCACCTTCACAACAGCATCAGAATATATGGCAGGATATTTGAGGCATAGAGAAAAAAAATTAAGTACATGGTGAAAAGGTCTATTTTGTGATTAAAGTGGAAATTTCGGCTTTCATCTCGAAATGTACACTTTAACCTTGTAGTTTACTTTATCATTAAAGTATACAGTCGTAAACGTCATCTTAAAACTACCCCAGTTATTAATCACTACGTGTTTCTGGTGCTTTCTCCTGACCTGATAGCAGTGGCAAGCAGCAATAGATCACCACACAGAACACATTACATTTATGACATTCCAACTCTCTGCATAATTAAAAATCTTAGATTTATACTTGATAGCAGTTTCATGATGAAATGCATTAAAGCATGTATGTTGCATTTTACAGACAAATCATTCACTTTGTTTAAATAATAAATACTGTTAACAATTACACATACTGTATGGGGGCGGCACAGTGGCAGAGCGGTAGCTCCTTTTCAGAGATATTGCGGTAAGGTGTTCTCAGAATTTAATGGGTGTTTCAGGCAATTCACAACACAGTGAAACCGAACCTGTTCTCATCGTGATGATATCTTGCACTGCCACCTGGTGGAATCTTCCAGATTTATGTAAGGTACGCGCGCAAGTATGAACAGTAGGATGTAGGATCCTCACTAGGATTTTTTGTTTCTTTTTATTGTCCTGCTTATTAACTTTCATTGTTATTAGTAGGTAAATCACATCATAAAACATTTTAATGAAAAAAGTAAAGCAGAACAAAATTATAAAAAAGTAGCAAACTGTTCTTTTTTTGTCTTTAAATAACCTTATCATCAAGTATGAACTACAAAAAACTTTACAAAGAAACAGAACATACTGTACTGGAGAATTAGTTTGTATTCAGTTTTGAAATGGCAAAAAACGAAAACCATAAAAGAATTTTAGTTAATAATACTCTGTGTTCGCTTAATTCTAAATTACCCATCAGTATTTTCTTTTTTCACTCCAATAATTCTAACTGTACATTTATTCATAATATGTTTTTAGGTGAATCAATAAAACTGAATATGGTGCATTATTAAATAATATCAAGAGTTCAGCTTTCATATAATTCATTTAATGTTCTTTTTATTTTGCAAGTGCAATCATTTGATAAAGTGTACAGAATGATATGTACTTGTTGCATTTTCCTATAATGTGAAAGCATGATAAAAAATCATGTCCTCTGCCTCCAATTATTTAGTAATGGCAAAAATTTGAGTTTTATTTTCATAAACCTTTAATAAAAAACTGTTTCAAAAGGCTTTGTTGCTTTTAAAGGAGATACCATGGATTTTCAGATCTAATGGAATTTAAAAAAAATATACATTCTTTGTTTGACTATGAAGGTATGCACTTCAAATAAACTTATAAATCTCACTTCAGTTATCTTCCACATTCCAGTGCATTCCATAAAAATGAAAGACAAAAATCATAGTTCGAAACCACATGTTATAAAAACAACACCCAGATACAGGGAAAGACGTCAGACTTTTGCAGAAGGTATGATTTATGAATTCTGTGTTTAAAAATAACTCAACAGATACAGTATGAGCTCACTGTGGATTGCCTATACAGAGATAAAGATCCAAAATGCTAAATATTTAAATTCTTTTTAAATGAATCATTTTGGAGAGTTGTAGTTTTTCATACAGCTGTTCATTTGAATGAACAAATTAATAGACCTACAGTAAAACCTCTGTTCAGCAAAAAGTTTACTAAGAAGTGGATCAAATGTAATACTTTTCAATTCATATCATAACTGATAACCAACCGATTACCCCATTTTCTAATATAATTTTCCAAAGAGTAGCAAATATTTCTACTGAGGGTCAGACTACAACAGCAGTAGCAGAAAGCAGGAAGAGACAACCATGGAGGGAACATCAGTTCATTGTAGAGAACCGAATACAAACAGTCCTATATTCACACACGGCCAGTCTGACAGTGCCAATTAACCATAAAACATTTAAATAAAATCAACATCCTATCAGTTATGAACCCTTCCTGGATTTCAAGGTCTCTATGCAGACAAGCTAGTACTGGATCTAAATTTCCATGGGAAGGCATTTTATATTTACTTTTATGTCAAAGATGTCTTAGTTTTCACTCCCATCCACCCAACTGTCTATCTATCCAACCATTCATTCGCAACACCTACTTAAATCCTGGGATTGGTCACTTTCTCTGTGGAATTTTCATGTTTACCCTAGGTTTACGTGTTTTTTATTCTTAAACATCATCATTAATGTACACATACTGTACAAAACTAGGGGCATTATGAAACTAAAAAATAATGTTTTATAAGGTAATCAATACTCAAATTCATCTTCCTTGGAGGTCAGTGTCCTGTTTTAATTTTTTTAATATGCTTCGATTATGAACTGGAAACTTACTTTACTTTGAATTATTTTGTTTTATATGTATTTTTATATAAGTATAAATTAACATGAAAAACAACAATGATGATTTTGATAAACATTAATGTGAAGAATGTTAAGCACTGCTGCCTCACAGCTCCATGAGTCCTGATTTAGAACCCACTCCTCAAGAACTGTTTTTGTGCATGTTCTCTTTTTGACTGCGTGGGCTTTTCTGTGGCTACTTCGGTTTTCTTTCTTCATTGCTAACATGTGTACGTTGGATTAATTGAGGGTTCTAAATTTATCCAACTTTGTCTGTGAGTTGTGAGCATTATGGATTAGTGCCCTGTCTAAAGCAAATAACTGTTGTGTTGTTATAAATTCCCATTTTAATGAAATCATGAAGAAACTCCAATCAGATTACATCATAAATGTAGTTTGCCAAAATAGCTCAATAGCCTAATTACATTAAAACTCCCCTTCAATGCCAGATTGCCTGAAGCTCTTTAACTCACCACTCCAAAGTAAACTTTTTTATTTTGTTCTCACAATAGCACAAAGATTGTAAAGTTATAATCACTTCGTTCAGGCCTTTAAACGCACTCAACTTGATTTATATTATTATTACTTTAAATAAATGATGCAGCTGAGAAGGAACACAGAAAACAAGGAAAAATCACTAGTGTCATAACAAGACTATTATCATTTAATTGACCTATTAAGAATGTCTACATGGTCAAGTGTAACCCTAGGAATGTTTATCTGACAATGGAAGTTATATTATAGAAAAAAGACCTCTTTCTAAGAAAGCTTATAAAACAACTATAACCAATTATTAATATCAAGTTAAAAGATATACTTTCAAAAGGGGTCTCACTACAAAGCATGCTTAATATGTCTCTACATTAATGTCTCTTAAAAAAAAATAAAGAACAAGTTATGTGTCTCTTTTTGTTTTGTTTACCATATATTACAATTTACTTCTAAAAGAAACCAAAAGCAGTATAACAGTACCAAAGGCATTCAACCCGATTAATGAGTGGGCTACCATCCCGATAGTGGGCATATCAATTTTTATCACCTAACAAAACACATTTTTGGGAATGTGGGAGGAAATATACAGACACAGGATGACTGTACACAAACCAGAAATAGGATTCAGATTCAGGATTCTAGATCTTTGAGGCAGTGGGGCTAAGCCACCATGTCACACTATATTTAGTTATTTTTTGGAAATTCAGATATGAAGAGATTTAGAAGATCCATGTCAGTCAAAGACATCAAAGACCCTTGATGACTGACTGTCTATCCAACCATATTGGATAATGCAACGTTGGTAGTAGAATGAGGTTAGCTGAAATATAATCGATCTAAACACTCAGATAAAAGAATAAATACCAAACTTGACAGATAACTCAATATTATACTTTTTGTGCTTTATGAAATAAATGCATATCTGAGCTGGCTTGATGTCAACTGATGTAAGTTATCAGGAAGTTTTAAGTCTGACCACTTCTAAAAAAAATTTGATTGAACAAAATGTGTGTAACCTTGTGAGTATGAAAGAAAATAGTCAAAGATGTGTGACTGTGCTGATCTTTTTGTTTTTAGATTATTTATCAGTTGATAATCAACTTCTTAGATCAGTAACTAAACAACAGAAACAACAGAATGGCTTAGGATGTCTTTTAAAAGCATTTGAAGCAAATAAATACTTATTTAAATATGTATCCATCCACTTTCAAAACTTTTTTTCTATATCCAGGTTATAATTAGCTAAAGCTTACCCAAGAAACATGACATACAAGGCAGGGCAACTTGTAGACAGAAAGGCAGTCCATTGCAAGGAACACGTACATACAAATCCACACAGCAAATAATCACAAATCAACTTAACACACTGGCTCTCTGATAAATACACAGAAGTGACAAAAGTAAGAACATCTAAGTAAACATCTGTGGCACCTCTGTGATACAATTTTTTAAATATTTGCACTTTGTACATAGTGATATCTGCCTGCTTTGTACTATCTTACACAGCATTTTAAACAGAACCACAGTTATGAAGAACTCAACTCTTCAGTTCAAATAATTTTGAAGGCTGATTTTTTGGTGGGCTGGTGGGGGAGGGGGGGGGGGTTATAGACTCATTGTATTACAAAAAAATGTGTGGTATATTACATACCATTCAGGGCCGGATTTATATGAAAAGAGGCCCTAGGCTATTCCACTTATGAGGCCCTTTCACCTTCTATTTTTAAGTTTGTAAATTACATGAGAGATAATAAAATTTTGCTAACAATTTGAATGTAGGCCCCTCTTGATCTTGAGGCCCTAGGCTGAAGCCTAGTTAGCCTATAGGAAAATCCGGCCCTGATACCATTGCTTTTTTATAACATTTTATAACATAATTTCTTAAAAAAATAGCTATGCCTAAATAATCTTAAATTAGCTCCACTCCCCAGAGGATCTCATTCAACAACAAACCCAACTGAGTAAGCCATATAAACACCCACACCCATTGCATCCTGTGACAGCGATATCTCTTGTTCAGGAAATCAAGCACCGGCATTATTTTTTTCTTTTAAATTATTCTACTAATTAAAATTTTGACTGAATTTGTTTTTTGCATAATGAATGCAAGAAGTAGTAACATATCAATATGAGATTTTTAGTATATTTTTGCTATCTATAGAACAAAAGGCTACCACTCCCCAAAGATTGCCCTCTAATGACCTGCATTTTATTTTGTGCCTTAAATACCAACAGTAGAAAATGTTGCTACATCCTGCCTCTTTTGATTATGAAAAAACTATTTGTCAGGCAAAGAACACGAAAGTACAAATTTCACTGTACTCTGTATACATGAAAATGATGACCTATAATGACCTTATAAAATGTTTAAAAAATTAAGTTGTCCATGTGGAGTTTCTACGTTTTCTCCATATCCAAAATTTTTTTCTAGTTTTCCAACCAAACAAAAAAGGTGACACATTGCAGGGTGGCACACTGGCAACAAGGAGACCAGGTTTCACATGTTGGATGCTTTCTATGTTGAGCTTGCATTTTTTTCCCTATGAACATGTGGGTTTCCTCCTGTTTCCTCCCTCACTTTAAAGACTTGCAAGTTAGATGAATTGGTACTACTAAACTGGCCCTAGTGTGTGTGTGTGTGTTTGCCTGTAATGCATTGGCTCCCTGTCCAGGAATTGTGCTTGCCTTGTGCTCAAAGCTTGCTTGGATAGGCTTCAGGAAATGAATAAATAGATGGATGTCTGATGATTACAGTAATCCCTTCTCCATCGCGGGGGTTGCGTTCCAGAGCCACCCGCGAAATAAGAAAATCCGCGAAGTAGAAACCATATGTTTATATGGTTATTTTTATATTGTCATGCTTGGGTCACAGATTTGCGCAGAAACACAGGAGGTTGTAGAGAGACAGGAACGTTATTCAAACACTGCAAACAAACATTTGTCTCTTTTTCAAAAGTTTAAACTGTGCTCCATGACAAGACAGAGATGACAGTTCCATCTCACAATTAAAAGAATGCAAACATATCTTCCTCTTCAAAGGAGTGTGCATCAGGAGCAGATCATGTCAGAGAGATAGAGAAAAGCAAACAAATCAATAGGGCTGTTTGGCTTTTAAGTATGCGAAGCACCGCGGCACAAAGCTGTTGAAGGCGGCAGCTCACACCCCCTCCGTCATGAGCAGAGAAAGAGAGAGAAAGAGAGAGAGACAGAGTTTGTTTTTCAATCAAAAATCAATACGTGCCCTTCGAGCTTTTAAGTATGTGAAGCACCGTGCAGCATGTTGCTTCAGGAAGCAGCTGCACAGAAGGTAGCAACGTGAAGATAATCTTTCAGCATTTTTAGACGAGCGTCCGTATCGTCTAGGTGTGCAAACAGCCCCCCTGCTCACACCCCCTACATCAGGATCAGAGAAAGTCAGCGCAAGAGAGACAGAAAAGTAAGTTGGGTAGCTTCTCAGCCATCTGCCAATAGCGTCCCTTGTATGAAATCAACTGGGCAAACCAACTGAGGAAGCAATTAAAAGAGAAATTAAAAGACCCATTGTCTGCAGAAATCCGCGAACCAGCAAAAAATCCGTGATATATATTTAAATATGCTTACATATTAAATCCGCGATGGAGTGAAGCTGCGAAAGGCGAAGCGCGATATAGCGAGGGATTACTGTAATTTGAAATTGGTCCTGCATAAATGTTGGTATACAGTATATTAAACAAGTTTAGGAATGTTGTTATTTACTTGGAAATGTAGTGTCATCCTTTGACACATTAGAAATTTCAGGTTGGTTTTAAAGGGATCATTTTTGAAAAAAAAAAAAAACTTAATAATAAATACATATATACATGGGGTATAGACACATGGCATGAAAAGTGTTATAGTAAGTCTAGATAGTCAAAGGAAAGTGCCCTCTTTAAAATTCCAACTTTAGTTCAATATGGCAGACTACATCTATTCTGTATTGTTTTCCTTACATCCTGTTGGGAATAGACTAGTCACGATTGACCTATGTGGAAGAGCAAGCTATAGTATCAGATAATGTTACTTCTACCACTAAATTGTTATTTGTCAAAATTTTTACTTAGACACTATTGTTAAAAAAAACTAGAGCATTGATTTGAACATGTATACTTGATGTTGTTAATTCATGAAGGCAAACACCCCTAGATACATGCCTTATTAAATAACAGACATCAAAAAGATCCTCTTTGCGTCTTTCTAGTCTTACCTTGATAATTTATTCCTTTCATATAAGACACATCATGACTGCCCTTGTGACCTAGGGGTAGAATAAGGACCTTTTTGGTGTTGTAAAAGGGGACTAAATGAGTCTGGCATCAGGAAGGGCATCTGGCCATAAAACATCTGTCCACCCCAATTTGGGGGGGGGGGGGGGTATTCAGTAAACCTAGGTGAACCCAAAAAAAATGGCCCTTAGACCATCAGGGTGGGAGAGACCAATTGAAGACTTTTGGGATCCTTGTAATATATTTTATTTTGTATATGTTATTAATTAATTTTGGTATTTAGTTTAATTCATATACTCTGTGGTGTTTTTTCATTTGCTAACCTTGGAAAGTCAACCACCCATCATCCATCTTCAAACCCATTCGTCCACTTTGGGGTTGAGCAAGTGCCTATCCTGGCCACATTAGGCAGGAAATAACCCTTGCCACACGCATGCGTATTGGGGGGCAGCTTAAAGGCTTGGATAATGTCATGTGTGGACTAACACTTTATCTCTTCCTCCCTCTGCAGACCAGAAGATTTATGACTTTACCACCCTTGACGTCATTTCTGGTGTCCACCTGTCTGGACTTGCTTCTTCCTGCCGAAAGTCCTTATCACCGGAAGCTCTGCCATCTTGAAGTAGTCTATTTGGAGACTCGCCTCTGCAACAACGTTTTATTTTTAACGTGTTGTGGGGAATAGCCTGGACACAGACATGTAGACACGATGGATTCACCCAACACACGTTTATTTATCATATTTACAGTGCACATACCCAGTGCCGAAGCACCAATCACCCCTTCAGTCCTTGGCCACACGCACAATGCCTTCTCTGTCTCTGGTCCGCCTCCACTCCTCTCTACCAAGCTTCGTCCTTCTTCCACCCGACTCTTGCCCCTGACTGGAGGGAGGCGGCCCCTTTTATTCACCCCGGAAGGGCTCCAGCTGCATCCTGAGGGCTCGTAGCCACACCCCTGTGTGGCGGAAGCTCCAGCGGTGTAACCGGAAGCCCACTGGGTGTCCCCAATCCTCTTCCCCCCAGCACTTCCCGGTGTGGTGGAAGTACTGAGGTCCAGGGCTCCCAAGGCATTGGGGCGCCCCCTGGCGGTGACCACGGGCCCCTACAGGGTTGAGCTTCCAAGCTCTGTACCCGTGGTCCCCAAAACAACCAGGGCGGATGCCCCCTCGTGTCCTGGAGGAGGCACAAGCCCTCCTCCGGTCATCCTGGGCGTCCCGGCCGGGCATGAACGCCCGCCGGGCACCACAGTGTTTATAATATGCATTTTGTTTGAATTGTACAGGATTTGCCTATTGGTGCCCCCCAACTCTTCACAGTTGTTTGCATTCTTTCTTACACGCTGAATGGGGAAACTGGATATGACATCAATCCACTGCAGGAGAAATCTCGGAAATCAATTTATCACAACTGACATATTGTTAAGCAATCATGAATGAAATGTATAACTCAAGAAGATATCCTAAATAGTGATCATATACAATTATCACCCTATTTAACTCTCTACTTACATTGTATTGTACAATCCTACAATATGACTTTAGGTACCATATAATCAAAAATATCACAGTATACTCACGTGCAAAATACTGCCAAGGAGAATAGGTCCTCCCAAAATCTAAAGATCTTTCAAGAACCCAAAGATCAGGGCGAGGGGAGTTAGCAAACTTGATAAGAACATAAGCAACATGAAATAGCTGTAAGAATGAAATAAAAAATACTTCAGGTTAACTGCACTTAGCATTGCTGAAAATAATGTCATTATTTGAAGATAACTTAATTTTTTATCTCTTTTTCTAAATGGACTTTACCAAGCACACTTCTTAAACTTGAAGTTTGACTTGAAATTAGGTACAAGATTGTTAAATGTGCATTCCCAATAATGTTTAGGAATGATCGGTTTAAGACTATTTCAGTATTGATGCATATTATTTTTTCATACATAAAGGTTTTATTATGAGGAGGTGTTTTCCACATAGCCATGACTATTTGGCACACCTGAGGCTAACAAGTAAAACACCTGCATTTTGTGGAATAATAACAAGAAAACAAGATTAAATGGTGACCAGGAAGAACTAAAATACTATAATTACTGGAAGACTTTACTAAATAATCTATTGTAAAGAGAAGCAAACCAGCAAATCTGCTGCATGTGTAAATATTTCTGTTAGGTATAGGATTAGGGTTTTCACAATTTATGATACATAAATTCTCAACCTAAAGGCACATTTGCTAAAGCATGAAATACATTTCCCAAAGCCCAAAGTTAAGTCTGCTAAATCACAAGCATATTTCCTGCTTTACTCTCTGTTGTTAAAACTAGAAGACACTTTGGGCAAAACACCACACATTTCTTGGCATTATACACAGCATTCACCTCTAAGCTCACTTTTTAAAAAATTAGTAAAGACTACTATTCAAAGTACTTCTGTACTGTGTCTCTTTGGAGAATTCTTGGGTACTGCTGGTTTGACTTTGTGATGAACAAGCGGTTGCTCACATAGTCCCGAGTGAGGCACATTACTTGCATTGTGATGGAGCAGCAGTTACGACACTTCAGCCATGTGTCACGATTCATTGAGGGTGATCCATGTCACAGGATCCTCATTGCTAAGGACCCAAGCGGATGGACCAGGCCAAGGGGACGCCCACATAACACCCGACTGCAGCTGATAGATGTTCATTTCCGGGGGTGGGACTGGATCATGTGTCTGCCTGGGAGGTTGCCAACCAGGAGCCCGAGCTGTTTCATCATGTAGTGGGTGCAGTAACACACTGTACCAGTGCATACTCCTCAACCCAACCTGATCTGACCTGACTCACATTTCAGTCTGCTTCTACTTTGTTCTGATGATGCCAGTGAAGAGAAATACCAATGACCTGATGCTATCACTGCCACATCATGTACAGTTCAATAGAGTCCCAGAAGAACAGGACAGGTTCTCCTGAAATGTGTTGAATGAGGATACCAACAGAGTTTAAACAATGACGGGGTTTGTAAACCACCTTAACATCTTTATCATAAACGGGGTTCTCCTTGTTAAAACCCCAAATCTTTATATACCTATTTTGTGTTTCATTTTTATGAAGGACACAGCAGTTCTACCAAAAATCTAAAGAACCACCAGACTTGTTCTCTCACTGGAGAGGATGAGGTACAAGTAAGTCAAAGTGAGTTAAATCTTTTCAGCTTAAAAAAATAGAGATTTAGAGTAAGACTTTATGGAAAGGTTAAAAAATATGAAGGGAGTAAGTTTGAACTCAGCCATTACTTTGAAAAGAGTTCTTTATTACATTTGACAGGGTACAGATGTTTAAGAGTATAAGTCTTACACGTATTAACGCATATTCTCAAATGCTCTTAATCCAATTCAGGGTCACAGGGTGTCTGAAGTCTATCACAGCAGGATTGATAGCAAAGGCATGGACCTACTGTTCATGGTTGAATGATGCTTATTCCCATAGCAAGGCCAATTTAGAATTAACTTTTTCAGATTATTCATTTCTTATGATATTATGATTTGAAAAGAATTAGTAATGCCATTTTATTATTTTTGGCATGCAGAAAATGTCCTTCTGATGCATATTACATAACCAAACCACTCCATTGTGAAAACTGAGAAGCAGAAGCACACAAACATAACCTGTAAAGATATTCAGGCCTCATTTTCTACAATTGTTCAGATAAATACTGCATTCATTTATTATTATTACATCTTTTACTTCTTAATAAATATTTATTTCAATAATGTTTATTGTATTGATAAATTAGAATGATTACAACATACTATAAACAGCATAACTACCTATGTTTGACTAAAACATTTTCATTTCAAGCTACAATGTATATGTTTGATAATTAAAATATTATTTCATTAAAGGAAATCAATATATATACAAAAAGTAACAGTCAGTATCACATACCTACAGTATTTCAAACATGAGAAATAGTCTCAGTCCAGACACATAATGAAAACACCAAGAGACTTTATCGGGATATTACATAGCAATAGTATCTATGCACCTATTTTCTTTATTATCAAAACAACATCACAGAGACATGTGGGAAAGTGTATACTCCACACAGAAACTGATTAGTCTGGAAACAGAACCAGGGATGCTGCAATTGTGAGGCAACAGCACTAATCATTATGCCATCTACAAAGAAGTAACAATTTTTATTATGACAAAAAAGGTATAGACTTCCATAATGACTTTAATATCAGCAGGTCACAGGAAATAGTTTTGTTTTCAGTTTGACCACCTTTAAGTGAATAATCCAGCATGCCTTACAAGGCAGTAATTGGCGTCTCCAACCCTAATACATTCTTTGATCTTTCACTAAACAAGATATTTTAAATCAACTCTAAAAGGATTAAACAAATTAAAATGCCTTGAAACAGGAAAACCCTCTCACTGTGCTTTGATTCTTGTTTTAACAAGTATGTTAGTTTTGCCAATATAATGTGCCATAAACCATAAGGGTCTTTCAAAGCATTAAAAACACTTTTAGCATTACACAGTTTTGTTGAAAATGATTTTCATCATTTTCAGCACATGTGCAGAGAAACAGCATCAAAGGCAAGCTACTATAAATGTAAGTTCAAAACCATATTCAAACAGAATTAAGGAGAATTATGTACAGTACCAGTTTACCTAAGATGATTTACACATAGAAAAAACAGTAAAACATATTATAAAGTTCAGACATTTAAATTTGGAGCTCATTGTAGGCAGTCCTCTTTTGACTGGACCTAATGAGAGGTAACAATCAAAAATAATAGGATAAATTATAACAGTCAGAATAATTTAATAAAAAACATTGACATTTTTATCAGTTATAATTTATTTATGTCCAGTTATCCATTGTTAAATTCTCCCTAATTGTGGAAACATGTCAGGACTTAAGTCCAATAATTCTTCATTTATGTACTTCCTTTCTTAAACACTAATGATTTTAATGATATTGGCTCTTCATCGGTCCATTTCATAGGTTTTTATCTGGTCCTTTTGTAATTGAGAATGTTTGGGTAATACATGACAGGTGTCTTACTGAGCATTTGAATGTGTGCACTGTTACAATTTACTCTTGTTTATTGTGAAAAATGAATTCTTTAAATGAATCAATAACACAGCATTGTATATGACAGAAGCTGCAACCAGAACCAAGCTCATTTACTGTAACAAAGGTCTACTGTCTACCACACTACTTGGTAACTTATTCCATTTGTTCTCTGTGTAAAGAAAAACTTCCTAATATTTGTGTGAAATTTACTCTTAACAAGTTTCTAACTGACGGGCGTCACGGTGGCGCAGTGGTAGAGACCTGGATTCGCTTCCTGGGTCCTCCCTGCATGGAGTTTGCATGTTCTCCCCGTGTCTGCGTGGGTTTTCTCTGGGTACATGGTTTCCTCCCACAGTCCAAAGACATGCAGGTTAGGTGGATTGCGATTCTAAATTGTCCCTAGTGTGTGATTGGGGTGTGTGTTTGTGGGAGCGTGTGTGCGCCCTGCCCAGGGTTTGTTTCCTGCCTTGCGCCCTGTGTTGGCTCCAGCAGACCCCCGTGACCTTGTAGATAGGATATAGCGGGTTGGATAATGGATGGATAGAAGTTTATAACTGTGCCCCCATGTTGTTGTTTTTTTTTTTTAAAGAAACAGTTTGGATCCACTGCACTAATTCTCATGTCTCCTCTTAATCTTCTTTTGCTTAAACTGAGAAAGCTCAGCTCTGGAATCAGCCTAGTTGCTGTTCTCTGGACCTTTTCTGGCACTGGCACTCCAGATGAGGTCTAACCAGTGCAATATAAAGTTTGAGCATAACGTCCTTGGACATGTACTCTATGTATTGTGCCTTCTTGATGGCTTCTGAATACTGTCTGGCAGTTGATACAGACAAGTCAATTATGATTCCTAATTGCTACTTATAAGGTGTACTTTCAGTTTTCAGACCTCCCATTGTGTATTCAAACCTAAAATTTTTAACTCCTACATGTATTACTTTACAGTTACTTACATTTAATTTCATCTGCTACAAACCTGCCCAAGCCTGAATGCTGACCAAGTCCCTCTGTAAGGATTCAAGGAATTTGAGATTATCTGCCAATCCACCTAGCCTTGGTGTCATCTGCAAATGTAACCAGCTTGTTACATGTATTCCTAACAAAACCATGTACTGTATATATATTAAAAATACCAGCAGCCCAAGCACTGACCACTGTGGGACACCACTCTTAACATCAGCCAGTTCTGATAAGGTTCCTCACACCATAACCTTCTGCTTCCTTTGGTTTAGCCAATTCTGCATTTTCTACAAGATTAAGGTAACAATGCTTAACAAAACTGCTAATGTGAAGGTTCATTTATAGGGTGCTGAATTGAAATTTGCAAACAGAACTGCTCGGTAACATCCAGTTTTTAAACTATGTTAGGTTAGGTAGACTATTATCCAAGTGGGAGATTTGTAGATGAAGGTTTAAAATGAATTGAAAAAAAATATTTTGGAGAAAAAAGAAATATTTATTATAAAATTATTTGAAGTTGAAAAAAATTAAAATTACAAATGTAATTGTTTTAAATATAATTATTGGTTACAACAAGAATTAAACAACTTGGTATTTTTTATCTTGTAATCCTCTGACGATGTTTCATGGTGAAACTACCAACAGATGTCTGCTGACATAGACTCATTTTACACTGTAATGTCCCTACGTTACAGCGAAATCGTGTTGGAAACATTCCTCATGTTCATCTAAATTCCTGGCTATTTTGAAGGAATAATACTGATTGAGAGCCAAAAATATGTAACAAATACATGACGTTGGGTTGTTTCCACCTCAACTAAAATTGCAGCTCAAAATATACTTCAAAAAATAAAATGCTGAGCATGAAAAACACTCATGCCATAAAGTAAACATAACTAGCATTTTTTACTGAGTCCAATAACTCATGCAAATGGCTTGTGGTAGAGAAATTCAAATTTCAGAAGAGGATTCAGCACACCTAAATCTACATGTATAAAGTACACCAATTATGCAGACCAGTGTAATTGAAGTACTCCGTAGCACATCAATAGCATAAATATTAGTTTCCATCTTTATTGTTTCATTCTCAAACTTTATGTCCTTAGGTGTGAGATAATTCTGTAACCTGCACTCGTAATATATTTTCCCAAATCCATTATAACCATGGGCCTATAGCACTACCTGGCTAAACCTGTACTCACATCCATGCAAATCTCTGCTTTACTCCTCACCATGGACTTACCATGTAATCAAATGAGTTATTTAACTTCCTACAGAAACAAAAGCAAAAGACACTTTGTAAGTTGCTATCTGTTTAAGTTGCTGTTATACATATTTACTCTTAAGTTACTATCTAATAAATGTTTATGCAATAAGGAGAGGATACAATTAGTTAAAATGTAGAGTAAGATTTAATTTGGCAGATTTAATGGGACACATACTTTTTAGGTACTGAAGGCCTCTGAAAAAGAATTAGCTAAAAAATTTGACTTCAGTCCTGTGCCCTGACAATAGCCTGCAATGCAGCTGTACTTAATGTTAAGTTAGCCAAAGTCACTCTTCCAAGCTTCTGAGTGCATTGCAATAGTTTTGCTCGATTTAAGGATACTGTTAAAGCACCATCACCAGTGCCGGATTAACCAATAGGCACATGTAGCATATGCTACGGGCCCCGCAATTTCGGGGGCCCCCAAATGGTGGACCCAATATTTAATGAAAAAGTGTAGCATTGAAAAACTGGTCTTTAAAAATATTATCTTTACGTTTTTAAACTGTAAATTTCTTACACAACAAAACTTTAGGGGCCCAACACATAAAATTCACATAAATATTATAAGATTCTTATTATAATCGAGAGTAAAATAATTATTTAGTCCGGTTTGAACTGTTCAGAATCTAAACTTCAGATGATGCAGACCAAAAGGGCCCCCAAATTTGAAATGTGCTACGGGCCCCCAAAGCTCTTAATCCGGCCCTGACCATCACTTGTAATTATTTTAACACAAGCCATTGCTGAAAAGTTATCAGAACTCAAAACTCCTGTTGTGTTTGTACTGTAGACTTATAAAACAGCATTTATGTTTAGGGGATATTTTTGTGCCTAGTCTGTAACATCAAATAGGGAATTAGTAGGAAATGCCATACTGGAATTGCAATTTCAGAGAGAAAATCTAAAATGCTTTGTTAGGAAGTGCTCTTCTGGAAACATATTCCCGTGGAGATCCAATTGAACCTTGTCTTCATGGTCTAAGGATTTTATAACATCTGCTTCCAAAAAAAAAAAAAAGTAGAGCTGCAGTGTTAGGCAAGAATAAATCACTAGTAGAAATTGCTTTTGTTTCTGATGTGAATGTGAAACTAAAAGTTAAAATAAATACCCAGCATGCCTTAAATGTTCTTTGACAAAAGAATAATAGATGGATCTTAAAGCAGAAAAAAGAAAAGCAAATGGATGAGATAATCAGATTATGTAAATAGAATAATATTATTCCTTCTTTAAAGTTTATAAATTCCTGTGTATCTGTCATATAAAAACTTGTGTTTGCTTTTGCTCTTAATCCCAGTATAACTATTTTTGAATAGATATCCAGTTATACATTTTAATATAGATATACTGTAGTTTGAATGTTAGTATCAGTTAGGACAGCTGCTCGCACTGGAAATCATAACTTTCCCAGTGAAGGTAAGAAACTGTACTTCTGTATTTCTGTACTGTACTAACTATTTATAGCTTGATCTGCATACCTACTCTCAGTTCTTTACTAAGTCATTATCTGTGTACCCTTTCATAATTCCAAAATTGCCCAAATGGGCTCAGTATTGGTACTTGATTAAATGAATCCTAAAAATGGCTTTAATGTATGGGCATGCTTTTTCCTGTTTAAAGAAAGAATATGTTGTAACTCTGCAGAAAACTTAGTTATTAGCTCACATACTGTATTTATTATTATATGAATACTGGATACACTAGAAACAAATGAAGGTCAATAAATTTGTAAGGGAAAGCCATTTAACCCTGGATGTTCAAGTCACTAATGTACAGTATATCTGATAAAACTTTATGAAAGCATGTTGGACAAAAACATATATATTTAACTAATGAGGTAGGTTAGCAAAATGCAGAATAGTTGCGTTAACTGTTAAAGTGTTAACTTAATCTGCTGGGACATTTTGACAATGCAAGTCTTTATACTCACATGTTGACATTACAATTAGATTTTTACTTGGATGTCTCCCACTGACCAGCTGCAATCGTATAAGACAAACAATAAACAATAAATACATTACTAAGAATACAACACTTTGCAGTGAATACTATATCAGACGATATACACACATCTCGTATAATCATGCACCAGACAGTACAATGGTAGCATATGGCCTCCAGCTTAATACAAAATGGAGGAATAACTTTAAAACAAACATCAAATGGAGGCCACGTTGTTGATTTTGAACCATTTCTTTAGGGACTAACATGAGCAATGATTAAAAAAAGGTAATCAGCACACCACAACTGCTGTAATAAAAGTGCTGTGATGTACTGCATTGCATAAAAAATTGATGCACAACAAATCTCAAATACACCTGTCTGAAGTGATCATGGATGGAGTTGCTTTCAAAAACATCTAAAGGAAGAAGAAACTTTAAATAAGAAAAGCAAAACCAAGTCAGTACATTCACATCTGTAATTTGTTAAAAATTAAAGCACACAGTTGAGCACTTTGCCTCTTCATATTGTTCCAAAAGTGAAGAAAGTGAGAAAAAATATATAAAAATAGTGAGTGTGACCCACACAGCAGTCAGAATCACTGCCACAAGCAAGATTTCATTAGAAAATTTTAACAATTTGGCCATTTCATATATAGAAAATTCTCTAATGTCAGTTTACTTATTTTTTATGTTACAGCAGCTGATTCTGTGCCACAAATATTTTAAAAAATACCTTATTGAATAGAAATATCGAGCCAATAACTTTTAATTGTGGTCCAGTATTAGGAGCATGTTCTTGCTGCACTAGAGCCAGCCCTACCATTAATATGCATTTTAACATTTGGAAATAGAAAAAATAACATGGGTAATAATGAAATAAATATGGAGGATGTGGAGTGACAAGATAGCATCCCAGTCATGCAGTGGAGAGCAAAGTCACCCCAGGTCTCCAAGACACCCGGGTTCAAAATCTCTCCCTTTTCACTATCTGTGTGGAGTTTGTATGTTTTCTGCGTGTGTAGAAATATTTTATGGACACTCAGGGTTAATGTCAATGCTTTTCAATGTTTACACATACTGCAGGCCTCAGCATAACTATTAATATATGAAGATTTTGTTTGGGAGAATATCGTGTCACAATTTCAGTGTTTCTTCTCCAGACTCCTCCACTTGGTGGCCACTTTATTAGGATCCCCTGTCTAGTATCTGGGAAGACCTCCTTTGCATTTAGTTAACACTAGTTTCTTCAATAACATGGATTCCCCAAGGTTCAGGAAACACACCTTGGGGATTTTGGTTCATACTGACTCAGCAGCATCATGCATTTCCTCCAGATATTTTATCTGCTCATTCTGCCATTTCATTTTGTCTTTAAGACATTCAGCTTTACTTGGTCAGTTGAGTAAAATGTTTTTTGGAACCAGTTTAGGACAATATATTCTTTATTACATTGTGTGTTATTCTGTTTGGAAGTATCTATTTAAAAAAGGTAAACTGTGGCGATAAGAAGAGGTGCATGTTTAGTAACAATGCTTAGGTACACTGAAGAATCCAAATGGTGCTCAACTGGTATTCAGAGGCCTAAAGTTTAGTAACAAAACATTGCCCACAACATTATTCTACTACCATCTGCCTGTACCATTGAGAGAAAGCATGGTTAATTCATTATTTAGATCCATGTTGTTTGTGCCAAATTCTGACTGCATGTTGCAACTGAATTTAAGTATCATCAGGCCAGGTGATATTTTTCCAGTCTTTAGTCATTTGTGATAATCACATGCCCAATTCAGCCCACTGTTCTTAGCAGATAAGTATGGAAAGTAGTGTGATGTTGCTACCCATTTACTTCAAGGTCTTAAATATCCTGCATTCAAAGATGTCCCTTTGTACACTACTGTGGCAAAAAGCTTGCAGAAGAGTATCTGTACATTTTCGGTTAGGTTAAGTATGGTCCTTCTCATTTACCTTCTTCATTAACAAGATGTTTTCACTTATAGAACTGTTGCTCACTGAAAAATGTTTGTTCATCATTCCTTTCTCTGTAAACTCTAAGGACTAAAGCCGATGAAATTGTTTGGGTGTTTACAACATACAATACAATACAATTTATTTTTGTATAGCCCAAAAATCAAACAAGAATTGCCACAATGAGCTTTAACATCCCTGCCTCTTGACAGCCCCCCAACCTTGACGCTCTATGAAGACAAGGAAAAACTCCCAAAAAAAACCCTTGTAGGGAAAAAAATGGAAGAAACCTTGAAGACCCCTTTCCAGGTAGGTTGGGCGTGCAGTGGGTGTCAAAAAGAAGGGAGTCAATACAATACAATGCACAGAACATAGCACAAGTAATTCTCAATACAGTATAAAAATAAAAATATTACAAGTACGGAGCAGAATTTACCAGTAGATGATATCACATAATATGATTTGGAACATCTACCTAGGTTCTGCAACAACCACCAACAATACCATAATTAAAGTCGCTTAGATCACACTTCTTGCTTATTTTAATGTTTAGTTGAACAACTAAACCTCTTCATAATCTCAGTATATTGTTTACTTTCTAATGAGTTGCATCCACATTATTTCCTGTTTGGGGAAATTAGCCTATTATTTTTAACAAGCAGTTCTACTAATAATGTGTCACTGAGTATATGCATGCTTTTTATTAGCATTGTATATATTTTTTTCCTTTTAACCTAAAAAGAATACTAAAGATACTCAATTATACATTTTGCTCTATATTATACACACTGGCATAGAATCTCCTTCCCTTCTGCAAAGATATGACAGAGACTTGTATTAAGTCATTGTTTTCAGACTGCATGCCTACTTAAAATACAGACCACACATGCCTTTTGCTAGACAGGCTCTGATACTAATATATAACATTTAGCTCACTGGGATGACACCTGTCCTCTCTATGCAGACCCCTCCAGATGGTCCCTGGATTGTGCTGGCACTTTTCAGCGCTAACTACAGCTTCCCCCATCCCCCTCGTACACACCAGCCTGACAATCTTACATGTTTGATGACCTCTAACACCTCTCCAAGGGACTGTGTTTAGAGCAACAAGAGCAACGTAGGATCATCTGCATCCTGAATATACATGGGTTTGCTGCACCATATTAGGTGCTTACTGAAAATATTTTAACACATAAATAAATAAGATTTCACAGGTAGTAACATGGGCAGTGTTATGATGACATTCTAATATTATGATAAAATTATGTACTTAGAGAAAAAAAAACTTTAGAACTTACTACAGGTTAAAACTAGTAATGATAAAGTCTCAGAAACTGACTGGTCAGTTAGCCTGGGGGTATAGAGATGGACTGAGATGAAAGGCCATTAACAGGTCGGCATAGCCTAGTAGAGCTCTAGAGGTAAACATCTAGACTCTACTGGGAAAATTCCACACCATTTATAAAACTTAGATTTGAAGGTGAAAATATGTATATAGCAAAAAAATCAGATTTATTAAACCTGGCATATGCACATTTCTACACAGTTTACAGTGCATCCGGAAAGTATTCACAGCGCATCATTTTTTCCACATTTTGTTATGTTACAGCCTTATTCCAAAATGGATTAAATTCATTTTTTTCCTCAGAATTCTACACACAACACCCCATAATGACAATGTGAAAAAAGTGTACTTGAGATTTTTGCAAATTTATTAAAAATAAAAAAATTGAGAAAGCACATGTACATAAGTATTCACAGCCTTTGCCATGAAGCTCAAAATTGAGCTCAGGTGCATCCTGTTTCCCCTGATCATCCTTGAGATGTTTCTGCAGCTTAATTGGAGTCCACCTGTGGTAAATTCAGTTGATTGGACATGATTTGGAAAGGCACACACCTGTCTATATAAGGTCCCAAGTTGACAGTTCATGTCAGAGCACAAACCAAGCATGAAGTCAAAGGAATTGTCTGTAGACCTCCGAGACAGGATTGTCTCGAGGCACAAATCTGGGGAAGGTTACAGAAAAATTTTTGCTGCTTTGAAGGCCCCAATGAGCACAGTGGCCTCCATCATCCGTAAGTGGAAGAAGTTCGAAACCACCAGGACTCTTCCTAGAGCTGGCCAGCCATCTAAACTGAGAGATCGGGGGAGAAGAACCTTAGTCAGGGAGGTGACCAAGAACCCGATGGTCACTCTGTCAGAGCTCCAGAGGTCCTCTGTGGAGAGAGGAGAACCTTCCAGAAGGACAACCATCTCTGCAGCAATCCACCAATCAGGCCTGTATGGTAGAGTGGCCAGATGGAAGCCACTCCTTAGTAAAAGGCACATGGCAGCCCGCCTGGAGTTTGCCAAAAGGCACCTGAAGGACTCTCAGACCATGAGAAAGAAAATTCTCTGGTCTGATGAGACAAAGATTGAACTCTTTGGTGTGAATGCCAGGCGTCACGTTTGGAGGAAACCAGGCACCTCTCATCACCTGGCCAATACCATCCCTACAGTGAAGCATGGTGGTGGCAGCATCATGCTGTGGGGATGTTTTCAGTGGCAGGGACTGGGAGACTAGTGAGGATAAAGGGAAAGATGACTGTAGCAATGTACAGAGACATCCTGGATGAAAACCTGCTCCAGAGCGCTCTTGACCTCAGACTGGGGCGACGGTTCATCTTTCAGCAGGACAACGACCCTAAGCACACAGCCAAGATATCAAAGGAGTGGCTTCAGGACAACTCTGTGAATGTCCTTGAGTGGCCCAGCCAGAGCCCAGACTTGAATCCGATTGAACATCTCTAGAGAGATCTTAAAATGGCTGTGCACCGACGCTTCCCATCCAACCTGATGGAGCTTGAGAGGTGCTGCAAAGAGGAATGGGCGAAACTGGCCAAGGATAGGTGTGCCAAGCTTGTGGCATCATATTCAAAAAGACTTGAGGCTGTAATTGCTGCCAAAGGTGCATCGACAAAGTATTGAGCAAAGGCTGTGAATTCTTATGTACATGGGATTTCTCAGTTTTTTTATTTTTAATAAATTTGCAAAAACCTCAAGTAAACTTTTTTCATGTTGTCATTATGGGGTGTTGTGTGTAGAATTCTGAGGAAAAAAATGAATTTAATCCATTGTAGAATAAGGCTGTAACATAACAAAATGTGGAAAAAGTGATGCGCGCTGTGAATACTTTCCAGATGCACTGTATCTTTATAAATTACAATCATCTTATAAACATTTATACGTAAACATGCCTCAAAACCATATTGACATTGACAATTGTAACTGCTTATAGTTAACAGAAGCTGCTTCATACTTGCTAAGCACTCTAATTGCAGTATAAGTGTTGTTAACTGCCCTGGTTACATTAGCAAAATTGGACACTACTGCAAATTGCCATTTTAAGTTGGTATTTTTTTCATTTTAGCAAAAACATGTTATGTTTTAAGTACATACTCCCAACCCTTATGAAAGTTGAATGTAGCACTCATCAGTCACTTTATGACTTTCAGCACAGCAGGTGTGAAGGAGTGAAGCTTGGCTGAGATATTCCGAACACTATTAGCCAGTTCCCTAAGAAGTGACAACAGGCCACCTATATAAACTGAGGAAAAACTAAAATGTTCTTCAGTGCAAATATGCAGCTTTGGCCCTCTTAAAAGGGAACTATAGTACAGTCTGTATGCCATATTCATCACTTCTGAGGGTTAATTTGTTTTTCACATCAATGCACATTCTAATAATGGCTTTGTGATAAAAACTGTTATATGCATGAGTCGTCATTTAGCTGGTTTGGCTGCATTTCCCGACTTGACCATGTGTGTCTACAAGATACCTCATTATGTATATGAAAATATTCCAAAATCCAAAAACATGAAAAATCCAAAATGCTTGAGGCTAGACATATTAAGGATACTCAACCTGTATTTTGTAGATATTATCTATAATACATAAATAAATGTGTAACTTTTTCTATCCTTCTTGTTCTGGTACTCTCTCTAATTGCCTGTGGTTACAGAAGGAAAAGTTAGCAGGAAGTGCTGGACCACAGTATCTGACAGTGTGATAAGAGTGTGCGATTTGAGGAATTATTTTTAAGATCTGTATAATGAAGAGTATATAATAAAGACGGGAATAGGGGCACCCTAGGATCCTAATAAGACAAAACAGACAACTTATAGCACAGCTGTTATTTCCAGACATGGAAGTTTAATTCCCAGATTCATCACTACCAGTGAAGCCTTGTCTCTTTGTCTACTTGTACTGTAGTTATATTCCAGGTATATCCATTTCTTTCCACATTGAAGGTTTATATTAAATAAATGTATTGATAATAATGTATCCCCTTCCCACTGTAAGTGTCCCATTCAGAGTTGGTTCCTGCTTTTCATCAAATAAGAGAGGCCATAAAATTGATGGGTGGGGAGATTTTGCAACAAACAAATGAGCAGCAACATTGGACAGTGTTGTCAAACTTTATATTATACAGCACAACATGGTGCCGGGGGATATTGGGAAACATCCTGACATATTGACAGCGAAATGTGATAAAGTACTGAAACAGACATCAGCTGTTTTGTTGAATCTGACAGCCAAGACTTTACACAAGAAAGATAAAAAAAGCATTTTGCTTGATATAAATGTCAAACAACAAAACCTAATGTTCATTTAGTCAATTTAAAACTTTTAGTAGATAATGGCATCTAAGAATGCTAATAAAATTTTGGTAATGCAGTCTAAACCTCCTAGAAGTTAGGTCAATGGAAAAACAGACACGTGCTCTAATAAAATAAAGGTCCACCATGGAAAACTTTTTAAACAGTCTTTAACTGCAGCCTTCCTGATATATTTAAAAACATGCCAACTGCATGGAAAAATAATGCCAGACATCTCTATAATAACAAAAGAAGTTCAATATGAAAACATAAGCAAAACAATTCACGTTTAAATACAGTATTACAATTAAAGGTCATGGGCATAAATTCAATGTGTGCACATGAAAAAGACAGATTGTTTAATAGAAAAGGAAAGATGATCCCAAAATAATATGGAAATGTTTTATGTTTCCTTTCCAAATGACCAATTTCCTTAATAGCCAGAGGAAAAGGATTCTAAAGCCCCACCAAACCTCAGAGAAATGTTTGATGAGTTTTTCTCTTCTTTTCCATTGGAGACACCTTTGAAGCAGAGATTAATGGAAAGAATGGATGGAATGAATTAATTAAAATGTATTACCTGCTAGAAATTAGCCTTGTTGTTGCAGTAGTAAATTTTATCAAAGGTATCATATTGTTCTACAATATTACATCTCCACACCATTATGTAAAATGGGGGCAAAGAAGAATGCACTGAATATTACATAAAAATATTAATTTTTACCAGGCAAAGTAGAAATTGTCTTAATTGTTACAGATATGAATTTTAACAGGGACAGTATTTTATAATATATACAATATGACATCCCCACACCATTATGTACA
Organism: Erpetoichthys calabaricus; assembly: GCF_900747795.2. Lineage (NCBI taxonomy): Eukaryota > Metazoa > Chordata > Cladistia > Polypteriformes > Polypteridae > Erpetoichthys > Erpetoichthys calabaricus. The sequence continues at coordinate 70,762,554 of NC_041399.2, read as the reverse complement.
ATTATGGGAAAGAATAATTACTAAATACTACACAAAAATTAAACAATATGACAACATATACATCTGTATTAATGCACTCCAATGTGTATGTCTTTATAAGTAATCAAATATTAGGTTAGGGTGGCACAATGGCACAGTTGTAGGTAGATAGATAGATAGATAGATAGATAGATAGATAGATAGATAGATAGATAGATAGATAGATAGATAGATAGATAGATAGATAGATAGATAGATAGATAGATAGATAGATAGATAGATAGATAGATAGATAGATAGATACTGTAGAAGTTTGGCTTTTTACAGAAGCTCTTTAAATAAATAAATACATAAAGAGATATATAAAAATAAATAAATAAATATACACACACACCTTGGTCTGAGCACACACTGGAATTACAATAAAGCAATAAAAAATTTAAAAAAAGAAAAATTATGACTTAACTGTCCCAGTCACAGTAAGGCATTATTTAGGCGTATTCCTGTTGGTATTAGGGAGCCCCAGTAACGGTTCTTAACACACTTCAGCTGATTGATTCATTGACTAAAAGTCCTCATTGTCAGTGTGTAACATACAGAATGTGCAGATTTGTTCATAATTGCACTCAGTTTTGTTTTATTCCTCTCCTTTGCTACGGCGGTCCAGAGTGAGTCCTATAACTGAGCTTGCCCTTTTAGTCTGTTGATTCGGTGGGCCTCCCTTGAAGTGATGTTACCAGCGCAGTACACCACAGCACAGAAAATCGCACTGGCCGTCACAGAGTTATAGAAGATCTGGAGGATGTCACTTCTCACATTAAAGGAATGCAGTCTCCTATGTTAAAAGAGCCTGCTCTGAACCTTCTTATATAGTTCTTCTGTGTTCCAAGACCAGTCCAAATTGTCATTAATGTGGACCCACAAGAATTTGTAGGAGTGGACCACCTCTATATCCACTTCCTGAATTGTGACCGGACATAGAGACTCTTTGGTATGGCGCAAGTCAATAACCAGTTCATTGGTTTTGCTGTTACGTTGCAGACAATTCTCTTTGCACAAAGAAACAAAGTTCTCCACCTGACTCCTATACTCTGTTTCATTCCCTTTATCAAAACACCCTACAAGTGCAGAATCATCTGAGAATTTCTGCAAGTGACATGACCTGCTGTTATATTTAAAGTGTAAGGTGTAAAGAGTGAAGGGATAAGGAGACAGGACTGTTCCTTGTGGTGCTCTAGTGTTGCTCACACATTCCTTGAGCCTCAGAAACTGTGGTTTGCAGGACGGATAGTGCATTATCCAGGACACAATAGAATCATCTACCTGCATATCTCCAAGTTTACCCCTTATCAGGGATGGCTGGATGGTATTGAATGCACCGGAGAAATCAAAAATGTAATCCTCACAGTGCTGCTAGCTTTGTCCAGGTGAGAACAAGCCTTGTGGAGCAGATAGATAATTGCATCTTCCATTCCAATCTTAGTCTGATAGGCAAACTGCAGTGGATCCAGATGGTCAACCACAAGATGACTCATATACTTAAGGATTAGTCTCTCAAAGCTCTTCATGATATGAGACGTAAGTGCCATTGGTCTGTGGTCATTAGGTGAAGAGGCGCCTGCCTTCTTTGGAATAGGAACAATGATTGAAGCCTTACAACAGATTGAACAAGTGACGGATGACACCACAAAGTTCATCAGCCCAGGACTTAAGAACTCAAGGCTACTTTGCAGTAAGGAGACCAGGGTTAGCATCCTGCCTGCATGGGGTTTGCATGCTCTCCCTGTGCTTGCTTGGGCTTCGCCTGGGTTATCCGATTTCCTCCCACAGTCCAAAGACATGCAGGCCACTCGGATTGGTGATACGAAATTGGCCCTAGTGTGTGTATGTGTGTCTGCGTGCACTCATGTGTATTTCTATGTGTTCACCTCGCGATGGGCTGGCTCTCTGTCAAAGGTTTGTTCATGCCTTGCGCCCTGTGCTAGCTGGGATAGGCTCCAGCACCCCACATAAACCTGTTCAGGATTAAGCGGGTTAGAGATGATTGACTGAACTACTAGACGCAATAAGATCTGGGGGAGTGTGAGTGTGGGTTGGCTCCATGCTCCCTCTTCCATTTTGAGAGTCTCTTGAACCGGACTCTATTGATACTTATGACCGGGATTAGCTGAGCAGATGAGGACAAACACACCAAGCAAGGGGATGGTGAAAAGTACTAAAGTGCTCTTATTAAAACAAAATAGTGTTCAAAAATTGCAGTACTCCTTCTACAATTAAGAAATAATCCATAAAAACAAACTGAAAGTGGAGGTTAAAATGCAAATAAATAAATCCATTAAAACGAGGTTGAAACTCAGGCAGGAAACTGTCTTTTTATCCAGTGAGCCTTGGTGTCCCTTTAAAAATCCAGCTCCTCATTGGCTTGCCCTCACTGGACCTTGAAGCATGAGGAGAAGTACCCCAGCAGGTGCAGACAACCTTCTTCTCTTGACCCATGTCCTGTTGCCAATCCTACTGTGTCTGCGGAGAGCCACTGAGCCCTGCACTGTGCCCACCGTTGCCTTTCCAGGATCCACTGAGCGAAAGCGTGATCTGTCCTCTCACCACCGCCAATCCGTTGGCTCCCAGTGCCAATTAGGGTCACAGGCAATCCTGCACCTGTTCACTAAGTGCAGGGCCATTTACGCTACCAGGCCCCCTACCAACACACAAAGGTGCAAGTGTGGCAATTATTTATTTAAAAGCTGCCAATCAGCTGCGGACCTCACTTTACCACAGGGAGCAAGAGGAGTGTCAGAAGCTTAAAATGAATCAGAGTTTCTGTAGTAGGATAGAAACTATGGACATGCCAAGAAATTGTTTATTAGCATGACCTCTAAAATTTTTCAAAGAATTCCACCTGTATTAAGTTCAGCAGTTTTAAAAATGAAACCAGTCATTTTTCTTGTCTGATAGATACTTTTTTTATAAGAAAAATAAACACTACATTTTATAAATGCTGAATCATGACAAATAAGTACATGCACATTCTTTAGCGTTGGAGTTGTTTAGAACTGACCTCAAAAGGATGGGCTACATCTGGATATCTAGGTAACTGGAGAGCACTAAAACCTGTCAGTTGATTTACAGCTGCCACTTAATTCAAATACTTCTTGTCTCGACTTGGTTCACAAACCCAAAATTATTTATTTCATTACACAGCAGATGCACACAGCCACATTCGTTCACTCAGTGTAGGTTATCTAACATGCACATTTTTGGGATGTTAGAGGAAACTGGATACAGAAAATCCACATCAACACTGGGAAGATATGCACACGCCACACAGACATTGAATTGAGCTAAGTTACTTAAACAGCACTGATAGATGCATCACCATAACATCGGAAAATGTTTAACATGTTCTTTTATGTCTGTTTATCTCCTCATTTAAGTTTCTGAAACGCTTTATGTTTAATTTTTCAGTAATTCTGTACATTTGCTGTTGTATTTATTTTTTATAGCTTATAGGTTTAATATATAAACTGACTTCTGAGTAACCTGGCCAGTTGGTTTAAAATATTAAAGATATTTCACATCCTTGTTCCCAGATTGAATTCATTTATTTACAGAAAAATCAATATGCTTGGATGTGGCTCAGTTTACAGATTAATCGTTCACAATACATGTTTTAAGAATTGTCCCTGAACCTTTGCAAATGTACTCTTTGTAAAAATTCCTGCAAATATTAGTGTATGGTAGGTGTAGTTAGACATTAACATTCTTTTTTCAAGAACAGCATGCTGATTTTTTTTCCTTTCATGTGCAGCCTGGAAAAGCCATATCCTGAGGTTCTTTAGGGAAAACAAGAACAGCGAAGAGAATTCAGGTAGTGAAAGGAAGACTTCACTTTATATATCAAGCAGATGTCTTTTTTCCCTAAATTTTAATCTATAGTTTAAAAATGCTTGGCATACATAGAAACTGTATCAGCGCGTGCTCCTAACCTCTATCTATACACAGAATCATAAAAATTAAGAGAAGATATAAAAATGCAGAATAGGCACTACCATACTCAAATAGTCCAGTAAATTTGTGATCTGCCTTGTATTACGCGAAGGAATTGGAGGCTGATAAAATGTGAGCATAAGCCTCTTTTAGACTGCACATGTAAAATATATCTACAACCTTGAGTTCAAGTGATCAGGCTAAGGCAGCTTGTAAAGACTAAGGTCCAGACCACACACACACACATATATATAGTCAAGTCAAGTCAAGTTGGGGAGTATGCACTGGTACAGTGTGTTGCTTCACCCACTACACGGAGAAACAACTCGGGATCCTGGTTGGCAACCCCCTAGGCAGACACGCGGTCCAGTCCTACCCTACGGAAATGACCCTCCATCTGCTGCCGCCAGGTGTTACATGGGCGACCCCTTGGCCTGGTCCAGCCACTTGGGTCCCCAACAATGAGGATCTTATGAGCTGGATCACCCTCGGGGAAACATGCCACATAGCCGTAGTGCCGTAACTGATGCTTCCTCTCAATGCAGGTAATGTGCCTCATTTGGGACTCCATGAGCAACCGCTCATTCAACACGAAGCCAAACCAACGGTACCCAAGAATTTTACGGAGAGACACAGTACCAAAGGAGTCCAGTCTTCGTCTCAGGTCACTGGATAGTGTCCATGTCTCACAACCATATAGCAAGACTGGAAGCACCAGGACTCTAAAGACTTGGACCTTCGTTCTTTTGCATAGATATCAGGAGCGCCACACACCCCTTTCCAGCGACCTCATGACCCCCCCATGCTCTCCCAATCCATCTACTGACTTCACAGGAAGAGTCACCAGAGACATGAATGTCACTGCCAAGGTAGGTAAACCTCTCAACAAGGTCAACACTCTCTCTGCAAACAGGCACACTGCTGATGGCTGTGCCCAAGGGGTCATTAAAGGCCTGGATCTTGGTTTTTATCCAGGACACTCGGAAGCCCAGACACTCAGACTCCTCACTCTGTCTCTCGAGTGCCCCGATCAGAGCCTCCATTGACTCCGCGAAGATCACAGCATCGTCAGCAAAGTCAAAATCCATGAATCTTTCTTTACCAACAGATGCCCCACAGCTGCTGGACCCCACGACCTTGCCCAACACCTACATACTGTAGATACCACATGGGCTGGGAGGGCTTCCCGGCCAGGAGAGGGAGCAGACCTGGAAGGAAGGACCAGAAAGAGTGGATGGACAGCTCATTAAAAAGAAGATATCGTTGGGGGTTTTTTATTCCCCATGCATGCTAGATGGCAGCACCCCTGGTTATCGTGCCCACAACTCAACTTCAGTGACTTGTCTGTGAAACACTACCCTGATTGGCCAGATCACCTATGGGAGTGAGATTCCATATAGGATGGAAATGAATTGGCTGGCCAGTTGATGTGCCTTTAGTAATCTGTACCTGAATACACTAATTGTTTAATTACTCCATTATTTACTAATTAGTGGGTCTGATGCTAAAGTAGTTGCAGCCTTTGATTATTCCGTGTTGTTTGCCAATGGGTCTGATCTGCTCGTTTTTAATTGTCATTAATAAGATACAACGAAGGGGAAAAATTGCACGGAGAAAGGGCAAAATATAATGAAATCAACAAAAGAGAGTTAAGCATTTAAACCTATAGTAAAAGAAGAAATATTTCTAAATGTCTTATAAACGTAAAAATCATGCTGCTGTGCTTTTCTGAATGTAGAATAAGAGAAAAATAATACCAGCTAATTAAATGAGATCAGTGTTATCAGGTGTTGTCACTGATTAGGAATCTGGTTGGAACAAAACCTGCAGCCACAGGGGGTCCACAGGACAGAGGTTGGGAAAAACTGGCATACAGGCATATGGGGGCCATACAGATTACTGACTCACATTATAGGTTGCCGTGATGAAATTCATGCAACTTGGATCAGCCAGTGATTTCAATTTTCAAAGTTTTGGTTTCCATTGACCATTGTTACATCATTTTGCACTCAACGAATTACACAGTATCACTCAATAAAGATTTTCCACTTGAATATTTTGTTCATCAAGATCCAATGTGTGATTTAAGTCTTTCCTTAATTTTATTGAGCAATGTATATTACCTGGCAATACTCTTTAAGTTCAAAGTGCAGAAGCATTGAAATTGACATGCATTCCTCCATTCTATAAAAACTGTGCCAAACATTAAACAAAGAAGAATTAATTTGTTGCCGAATGTCTTGATTTGTATCAGAGCTGGCTTGCAATAAGTCAGATGTCTGCCAATATATTCCAAAACCACCGTAAAATTTACATTTGTTCAAAAATACTTCAGAAATGTTTTAGAACATCAATGCAAACATTTAATTTGTAGGCATGCCTTATAAACGCCAGAAGAATGAAAATTAGCACTGGAAACTGCATAGACAGAAAAATCATGCTGTGGTAACAAATGCTTTCTTTTTCACTCTTGGTTTTATTAAGCTAATATTAAATTTGAAACAATAATAATAATAATCAAAGGGTCTATTTATATCAGTCATTTGCAGAAAGAAATTGCTGGCTGATTACTGTTAGGTTTCTAGATGTAAAAACAAATATTGATATATTTCAGAAGAATGTTTTTCCCTAAAGGATGTAATAATATTTTATGTTTTATTTATGATGTTCTTGTTATTTGTCACAATACACGTTATTGCACTACTGCTTTTCATTGCTGTCTTTATCCCCATTATGCTGGATATTGCTGTTGTGTTTCAATGACATTGTAACCATGAGTAAGAGACATTGGAAAAATAATACAAATTGAACTACACAAGATGGCCTTTCAAGCTCACAGGAGAGTATGTCTCATTGAAAGTAAATGTAGACTCTACATCAGCTTTCATGACATCTTCCCTCAGCATCTTTCTCAAGGCAGTAATCAGACCTGGATGGGCTACCAAATCACTAACGCTATCACTACCATTGGACAAAGCTGGCTTTAATTTTAAGAAGAGTTTGCAGGTATAAATAAAACTAACGTACCGGTACATGTGATCTTGTCACACTAAAGGACATGACATGCTAAAGCATCCTAAAGATGTGTATGTTAGTGTACGGGCGGCACGGTGGCGCAGTGGCAGCGCTGCTGCCTCGCAGTTAGGAGACCCGGGTTCGCTTCCCGGGTCCACCCTGTGTGGAGTTTGCATGTTCTCCCCGTGTCTGCGTGGGTTTCCTCTGGGCGCTCCGGTTTCCTCCCACAGTCCAAAGACATGCAGGTTAGGTGGATTGGTGTTTCTAACTTGGCCCTAGTGTGTGCTTGGTGTGTGGGTGTGTTTGTGTGTGTCCTGCGGTGGGTTGGCACCCTGCCTGGGATTGGTTCCCTGCCTTGTGCCCTGTGTTGGCTGGGATTGGCTCCAGCAGACCCCCGTGACCCTGTGTTTGGATTCAGCGGGTTGGAAAATGGATGGATGGATGGATGTTAGTGTACTTGGTGACTCAATATGGTGTATCACTCTGCACTAGCAAGAGGGCCTTCTGAGAGAACAGCACATCATTTAAGAGCATGGAGAGGTATTCTCTCTCTCTATAGCCACATTTAGTAGGTTAAATCTTAATACATATAAACTATTTATGGAATTTCAGGAGATGTCACCTCACATACTACCAAGTTACCTCCCCACTATTTAAAGCTATACCATTGTCCAACGAATGCTAAGATGCAAGGATACACTCTCACACACGGTTCTTGCAGCTATCAAACTTCACATGTACAGTATGCATGTCTAACTGTATCAATATCCCAACTACACAAGGATTACTGAACAAAGAAAGTGATTAAAATATATTTGGGCAAAATTGCCTATATGGCCTCATGCATACTGTGTCTCAAATCCAAGATGTTTCCATTTTGACTTATTTGCCTCAATACTTAAAGGGGGAAAAATACATATAATAACAAAGTGTAATGCAGTGATTGGAAGGATTAGCAGTGAAGTGGCTGTCTAATGAATGAAAACCAATTTTATGCCAAACACAACTGGGCTCCTTTTCACATGAATGAAATGTGACAGTTTTGAACAACAAAGGAAATAAGTATAGCAAAATATAAATAATCATACATACTATAACATCTTAACCCAGTCATCCACAGTACTTTATCTACATTCAGTTTTCTACCTACCCATTTTACCAGCTTGTCCAGATGACTGAACATGCAATTTGGGACTTGCCATCACATTGTATTGTCCTCACAAAAAACCTAAGAGGCACAAGTACTTCTGGATGTAAGCACTCTCATAGCTCTACAAGAAAAAAGTAACTAGGCTTTCTACCTGTACCTAAGGCTCTGTAAATGCCACCTCAAAACAGAGGTGTTCAAAATGATATGCAGCAAAACATTCACCTCCTACAGTATGAGTAGCATGAAATTACACACCAACTGAATTATGCCACATTAGAAAGAAAGTGTGTGTTTTACCCACACAAAATTGACCAATATCACCCATTCTTATGCTTGTGTAAGAGCCATTTGTACAATAATATATAAATGCTTGTATTAAAGTATAAGTACTACATCAGTTGATTAGCCAGGCCTTTGTGTACAATAAGTAGGCGCTCTATTAGTCTGTCCTGCTTCTAGCTTTAATTCTGTAAAGGGGATTGGGTCAGATGATTGCTGTTTGGCAGGACATGAAGCAACAGTTCTTTGACTGTTTTGTTGTTGGATGTAATTCCATAGGTTTCGAGTAGAGGAAATGGCATTTTTGGAAATATGTTTGGCCAAGTTTAATAAGTTTATTATGTTTTTTAATTTACCTGTGTTTTGAAATAAAGTTCTTTAAATCATATGGAAGACATTATGAGCAGCTTAACGCGTCAGAATCTTCTGCCCTGCTCAAAGTGTCACTTAACAGGGAGTCACAGCTTTAACTTCTGTAACCATACTGGAGCTCAGTGAGCCGAGACAAGTGAAATGGAGACCTGCAAGGATCAATTGTTAGGTCTGCTAATAATGAAACAGTAACTTGCTTCAGCACCAACTAAAGAATTTGAAAACATTTTGAAATGTTGTCCTTCTATGCGTAAAAATAAAGGTATGATTGAATAACTTACTTTAAATTAAATACCATAGCATGTGTTATTATGTTGTAAGTTTTGTTCCTCATTTCTACGTGTTATAACCTGTTAAAAACACATTTTTTTTTAGTTTTTTGCTTTCGTTTTGTAATTCTGTTTAGTTATTATTATTTTAACACACTTACTTATAATTGCAGAAAGTTTGGTGACGAGATACTGAGGACAGGCATAGGGATTTTTTTTCCACTATTTATGGAAATTTAGAAGGAATTTACTGTTACTTGCATAAGTCAATGAAATGCTTTAACTGCTCCATAAATTGTGTTGGAGAACACTACTTTTAAAAGTAACTTGTTTACATTACTCATTACATACAAAAAATTAAGTAAATATGTTATACAATATGGGCGGCACGGTGGCGCAGTGGTAGCGCTGCTGCCTCGCAGTTAGGAGACCCGGGTTCGCTTCCCGGGTCCACCCTGCGTGGAGTTTGCATGTTCTCCCCGTGTCTGCGTGGGTTTCCTCCGGGCGCTCCGGTTTCCTCCCACAGTCCAAAGACATGCAGGTTAGGTGGATTGGCGATTCTAAATTGGCCCTAGTGTGTGCTTGGTGTGTGGGTGTGTTTGTGTGTGTCCTGCGGTGGGTTGGCACGCTGCCCAGGATTGGTTCCCTGCCTTGTGCCCTGTGTTGGCTGGGATTGGCTCCAGCAGACCCCCGTGACCCTGTGTTCGGATTCAGCGGGTTGGAAAATGGATGGATGGATGGATGTTATACAATTAATTATTAAAAAATGTAATGCATTCCAAGCAGTGCGTTACTTTTTCTTTTGCATGAAAACTGCACATTTCACTGGCCAGCATTTCTTATTAAATCCTGAGCCCATATATTAACATTTGTGAAACTGACCGGAAGCACAGAGAATTTGATCGTTTTCTTGTGTTTTATAAGTTCTTTACGTGTTGCAACATAAATTACATTAATTCCCTTTTCCACCCCCCAATGCAAGCCCCAAAGATTCTCTCTATGAACACTGACCACTGCACCATCCAAACATGGTGTTTCGAAATATTTATAGCAATGAGCTGAATTAAAGCAAAACGGACACTTTATCTATAGGTTTCTCTTTCTGGATTACAAGTGGCACACGCTTTTGTGTACCCTGAAAAGGACCGGCATACCATGTCTGCTTCTTGCTTTATACTCAGTGCTGCTGCGATGGTCACTTGCCCCTCGGACCCCAAACTGTGCAGATTAAATTTAATACTCAGCCCTTGTCAGGTTAAATATACTTAAAACTTTTGTTCAGTTCTATTCACTTGATTTCACACTACACACATGCTTAACCTCTTCCTCACTAAATCTGTCATGGCTAAAAATCATCACCATAAGGCTTTTTACCTGAAATAAAGGCTATTAGGAGACTTGGGATAGGCAAACAGAGTCTATAGTTTTATTGCAATTAAATAACCATAATAATAATAAGGAGTCAATGCAATACGGCCAAATTGAGCTGAGCCCCTTACAGTTCCAAATCCAAAACTTATACTGTATATCATTTTCTTATCTCTTCGACCTCGTTCAAATTAGCTCATTTGCTCATTTTCTCTGACTCCCCTCTACTCCTGTCCGGCCAATACCTTGAGTTCCCATGGAGACCCTTATTATCTCCTGAATTCACCCTGCAACTGGCCCCCCTGGTATTTTCAGTGTCTATTGTTCACTTCTAGTTTGTTTTTTCTTATTTTTTTAACTGGCCAAGGCCTTGATTCCATATATGGGTTTCCTCTTGTCATTTCCTTTCTTAAACCTTTCATACTAAAATTAATTAAAAGTGAACTATGGCACGTACCTTTATTTAATCATCTGCTTGGCATGCTTGGTTTGCCATAATTTCTATGCTAAATTTAATTTCTAATATATTCTACTATATTTATTGCTAATGTCTGACTTTAGTAATATTTCTTTCATACATTGCATCAGTGTGACCTTGCTTACAGCAAAAGCCTTTTGTTGCCTTTCTGCTGATTCATCAATCCAGCTGGTTTCTTTACGTGCCTTTCAGAGCCATCTTTTCTCTGTGGTATCGTTCTTTTAGCTTCCTATCCTTGGACACAGGTGTTCTCAATCTTCTTATCCTGTTCTTAAGCTGGTTTCTATACGTCATTTTTTGTTCTTTTTTCTGTTCTTTCCCACACTAGCAATTCTGCTGTAAGCTTAAAAAATAATGCAAAATGACTGATTTTTTAGTTAACTATTTACTTGACCAATCTTATTTTCTTAACACTCTAATTTATGCTTAATCTAATGTTTTAGAAGCTTTTAATTACTTTTTATGGCTCTTTATGTTAATTTGCTATTTTTATGCTAATATAAAAAATTTTCCTTCTACAAATCTCACCATATGGCTGTAGGGTGCGCATGCATGATGTTACTCCAACAGCTGACAATATTTCTGTGAAATAAAGCAGTAATTTTTTGTTTTTGGAAAGGCAGCAAAAAGCTTTCATTTTAATGCAGGAACACATATCTGGGTTTTTTTAAGTAGCGCAGGTATTTTTGCTTCAATAAAATAAGCATTGTGTCAGGTTACTCGTTACTTTAAAAAGTAATCTATGTAATGCATGCCACTTTTAACACATTACCCCCAATACTGTCCACAGACGATGAACTACTAATGTTAGCCCTGCTGAAAAGATCTGCCACTCTTTACTTTATACAGTGCCTTTCATGACTTGTGCCTATGAAATGGCTTACAGAAGGTCAGAAATCAGTGAACATTAACTTTGCATGGAAAAATAAAAACATCAGCAATCCACCATTGCATCTGTGGAGTCTTTACCAGGTGTGACTCTGCAGCCAAAGCACTGTGTTAACAGATGTATTTTTATTTTTCATCACTGAACTGACTTTCTTCTATTTTTAGCTCACACAGCACTTTATTTTTCTAAATTAATTTGTTATGGTGTTAACTTAGAAGATGACCGTCACCAGGAAGGAATCCCTCAGGGCAACGCTCCCATCCTTCCTGATAAAGTAAAAGAGAGATATGAACACAAGTCACTGGAATCAGAGTTGCCAGTGCTACCTGTTAACTTGAAAAGATCTCCATTAAGCCCTTGCATATGTGTCACTCTTAGATGGCCTACCTGCATAACATCTTTTAGCCAGGTTGTGTGCATGGCTGGTTGCAATCTTTCTAACATCAATAAACAATATTATCTTATTCAATTCTAAAGCTTATGAAAGTTTTAAAACATTTGTTTAAAGATCCAATGATGATTAGTACAGTTAAAAAATTATTTTCTTTTGGAAAGTAAAGTAAGTACTGGCTATCTGCCTAGAATCAAAACACATTAAGTAATGAAGGCATACTCAAATTACTGTCAGGCATGCGTTGACCCATCTTCTGACTGTGATAATTCCCAGCCATGGCTCCCCAAAAAGGAAACTGACCAAAAACAAACACTGTTTTATTATACTCCACAATGCATGTAAAAATAAATAGGCTGAAGGGCATCATACACAGGGCAGGTCAAAAAGAATACAAAAAGTAATCAAAATAGCAGAAGGTTAAAGCAGAATCATAAATAAATGGAGAAAATATTAAAAACAAAACTGAAATTATTTAACTCTACAGACTCAACTAAAAGCTGTTCCGCAGCCCTTAGGAAAAATGTAGTCAAATTACTTTTTAAAGTAATGAGCGACCTAACATAATACGTTGCTAATTTTATTTTATTTTTTTTTATTTTTTTAATATTTTTATTTTATTAATTTTCATTGTAATCATTCCATACAAACAGATCAATTTATAACCCAACAAATTTGAAAACAAATCAAACCCCACCCCTGAGAAGGAGAGCTTAGCTAAAGGAAAATTTCTTTAAGCTTTTTAATAAGGAAACATTAGACAAAAGAAGGGGAGAAGTAAATATCTATATAAATAAGAGATGGAGAAGGGAGTTAAATGCAATAATAGTTAATTCTCTTATTCTAAAATAATATTGATTAAATCCTGCCAAGTTTTGAAAAAATTTTGTACAGATCCTCTAACTGAAAATTTGATTTTTTCCAATTTCAAATAATATAAAACATCAGTTTCCCACTGATTTATAAGAGGAGAATTAGGATTCTTCCAATTTAACAAAATAAGTCTGCGTGCCAAGAGTGTAGTGAATGCAATCACCGTTTGTTTGTCCTTCTCCAATTCCAGTCCATCTGGAAGGACACCAAACACAGCTGTTAGTGGGTTAGGAGGGATTGTGATACTAAGGCTGTCTGAGAGGCACTTAAAAATTTTTGTCCAAAATTATGTTAGTTTGGACACTAATTTAGTTACTAATTTTATTGAAGTAAAAATGCCTACTTTAAAAAAAACAGATGTGCATTACTGCATTACTACTGAAGATTATTCCCAACACTTGTGACAGACGCCCCTTCTGTATATGTTCCGGGGGAGCAGCTATGGACATCTCACTACCTCCCCCGGGATGCTTGGTGGCAGCCTCCCTGGCTGACGATGGTGCCTCAGTTTCCCGCAGGGTTTCCTGGGAGATGGAGTTCTCCACAACCCTGTGGGGAGCTGGGGTGGCCACCAGGGGGTGCTGCATGGAGCCAGGAAACCCACCTGGACATCTCTGCAGCCCCACCCGGAAGTGCAATTAGCTGTAGGTGATCAAGCACCTGGAGCACTTCCGGGTGGTCTATAAAAAGGGCCAGCATCCACCACTCAGTAGCCAGAATCAGGAGGAAGAGGACGAGGTTGCCTGGGAGGGGTGGTGGTGCCAAGGTGGAGAGAAGAAGTGTTGTTTTGTGGTATATTAGTGCTTGTGGAACTGTGTTGTGGCTGGAGGGATTACGGTGAAGACATGCCCTCCAGCTGAAGAAAAATAAAGAGCCTGTTTATTTTATACGTGCCTCTGCGTAAGTCTGTGCTGGGTCGGGCATTATATAGCGCCTTTTATTACACACTCCAAAAAGAAAGAAAAGGAAATTACTGCATTATTTCACAAAAATACTGTATTGCTTTTATTCGGTAACATCGTGCACACCTCTGCACTCGCCATCTGGTGACGGCTAGTGAGGAGGAGGTTAAGCACAAGAGTCATAGCAACAAACTGAATACAAGTTGTAGACATACATTTAATCTTGCATGTGCTGAGGAGTAAATTTAATGTGCCCACTTTAGGGTCACAGGGAGCCAGTGATTATCACAGCACCACTGGGTAGCTTGCCATAAACTGTATGCCAGTCCTTTGCAGACCTCAATCGTATAGCCAAGCAAAAAAAGATTGTGCTGCATGCACAATGCAACAGAAATCTGGTTGTGCAGCTGCCAGTGTTCAACGGGGATCTTTGGATCTTTGGTAGCTCACATTTAGGATGGAAAAATGGGATAGATCTTATTTACTTCAGAGAACGTAAAGGACTAAACATGCTTTTAAAACACAAGAAAAGTGTTCAATTTGGCAGTGTTTCTGGTCAGTTTCACATATGGGCTTTGGATTTAGTGACAAATGCTGGCCAGTGAAATGTGCAGTTTTTTATACATAAAAAGAATAAACAATATAAAAGTAATGTACTGTTTCAAGTGCATTACAATTTATAATAAGTAACTATATAACATAAGTTGCTTTTATTTGTGGTGTGGGAAATATGGGTTCCTGTCAACCCCTGAACCCGCAGACAACACGTTCCGACACCAGGTAAAAGTCCAATATTAAATTTATTATAATAGTATTGTGCACAAAGCACCTCCACTCCCACAATACTCAATAATAAATCAATAATCACAATACAATAAACAATGCTAATCCTCCAATCTCAGCAGCTCCGTTCCATACCCTCCCAACTCGGCTCTCCCTGCTGGGGTTTCCCATACTCCTTTTATATTCCTTGACCCGGAAGTGCTTCTGTCCCTCAGTCCATGTGATTTCATAGCACTTCCAGGTCAGATGAAAACTTCTTCTTTTCTTCAGCCCGGAAGTACTTCATTCCTTCCGTCTCCATGATTAGGAAGTACTTCTGGGCTATAATAATAACCATTGTGCCTTCCTGCAGCATCCCTTGGCGGCCCCCACGGTATCCAGCAGGGCAGTGCAGTAAAACTCCATTGTCCATGATGCTCTGTTGGAATTCAGGGCACCTCCATGTTGCAGGGAGGACTCCATCTAGCAGCGTGGAGGTATTGGCCGGGATAAGCTGCTGGCCATATATCACAGTAGGCAATAAGTAATGTAACCCGATGATCCCCACAAGTCTCTCCTGCCGCTCACCTTCGGCCCTTGTGGCTCCTACTCCCAAGAAAGCGCTCAGTACGAGCGCCCTATCACCACCACGGTTTCCCATGGCCCTGGGCTCGCTCCCGACCACCTGCCTCACTCCATAAGCTTGGCAGTTCTCTCTCTCTCCATCTCTGCCTTCCATTTCCCTTTCCTCCTCTTCCCCCTCCTCCTCCTTCTCCTTCTTCTTCTTCCAGTCACTGGCCTGTCTGGTTTTCCACCGATCTGCTTTTTTTTTTCTTCTCTCCCAAGCTGCATTTGTGCTTCCCTGTTTAAAGCAGGGACATGACACAGCTGCAGCAATCAGCAGCTCCTGGTGTCAATTAGGGTTGCGGGCGATCCTGCACCCATGCACTTAGTGCAGGGCAGTCCACTCCCGCAACATGCATGGGAACTGCTTTTGCCACACAACCACGCCCCACATAAAAAGATGCGAGTCCGGCGATTATTTATTTAAAAGATGCCAACCAGCCACAGAGCTCACTTTACCACATAGGAGAGTTACTTCTGGCATGGACGATTGAGAATAGAATTTAACATTAAATTAAGTTGATTGTCAAATACTCTACAATTAAGTAGATTTAGTAAGTGTATTCATGAATATTGCCAAAATTTGTTTTATATTTTTAAACCCTTCTGTCCTCTGAGATGTTTTTTTAGGTGCTACAAAAATGGTTGCCTAATTATTAGCAAGATGCATCTATAGTTGTTTACCAAGCAAGAGCATGGTTAGGCTATTTTTACTATAGCCCCAGTAACCTGGTAGAACTAGGGTAAGTCTGATTTTTGTTTTAGTTTCACTGCTTAACTTGAGAACCATCCATCAAATGTTGCAGCTCACCTGGTTCCTACTTCATATGTGTGGAAGCTGCAACAGCTGAAACCTCCATTATAAAAAAGTGTGATTGGGCTGATCCAGGGGGCTATAGGCCAGTGCACTTAACATACATCACAGATAAGTTAACAGAAGCAATTATTTCGGAAAAGATTGAGCATCACATATCAAGAAATGGTGAATTAGCAAACAGTTAGCATGGGTTCTTCAGACAGCAGTGATTGTGCTAAACTATTATAGATGTGTTGGAATTCTATGAAGACACTATGTAAAGTCATTTCAAAACTTTCATTTACTTACATAACAAATAGTTATGATGAGAAGAACCTTTTCAGAATTAGGTGGTGTTAAACGAGGTGTCTCTCATGGATCAGTGGCTTCTCCTGTTAGTATACTGTACATACTAAATGATCATGATAAGAATATAAACAAAAAGCTGGTCAAGTCTGCAGATGATACTAAACTAAGAGAGAAGGGCAGATAAACAGGAATCAACTGAATTATTACAGAGAAACCCGAACATAATACAGACATAAAATAGCAGATGAATTTTACTGTAAGTAAAATATTACATATGAGAAATAAAAATGTTAGATTTGAAGTCTGAAAGTTGAAAATACCCCTTATGAGTAGGACCTGGGAATCATGGAGGACCCATCACTATGTAGATCCAGACAGTGTACAGAAGTGATCAAGGAAGCTAATAGGATGTAAGGCTGCTGTATATAAAGAATAACGATGTGTGAGGTACAAGTTAAGAAAAGTTCAGCATAAATGATATAACACACCAGTGAGGTCTCACCTGGAAGACTGAGTACAGTTTTGGTATCCATATTAAAAAAATATATATTACAGCACTAGAGAAAGTCCAGAGAAGAGCAACTAGACTGAATTCAGGACTGAAGATTGTGAATTATGAAGTAAGACTGAAGTAGTTTCAATTTAAACAAATTGGGATTACAAGGTGATGTGACCGGAGTGTTAAAAATTATAATGGCAGTTAGTACAATGGATTCCAACTGTTAATTTAAAATGAGTTCTTCATCGTGAACATGCAGACAGAATTAGAAACTTTATTCTTCATAAACAGAACTAAAAGCACATGAAATAAATTACCAAGTATTGTGGCAGAGAGTAGGACTTTGGAGACCTTCAAATCTCGACTTGATGGTATTTTAGAGAAAGCGAGAATTGGATAGCTTGTTGAGCTGGATGGCCTGTTTTTGTCAAAATTGATCAAATGTCATTCAGCAAGACCATGAGGACATTATAGTCACTGACTGGTTTTAGCATGTGCCATGCAGATAACAAAGTTATAATTGAAGAATGGAATTGTTGCTGTGCTATTTTAAATTCTTTCTTAAGGTGTTTGAATCAATTTTGGTTTTGTACAAAATGATGTCACAAGTGCAGCTGACCCAACTTATAAACTATATATGGTATACCTTTATCACAAAAGCTCAAGGAAGTTGCACAAAACCTAAAAGAGCACAGAGAAATATGCAGCCAGCATGGTTTTTGATCCTGGTCAGTGAATTTGATCAAATAACAGAGTAGAAGCTTTGGATAGATAGTGTTGTCTGTATAATATGGCAAAAAAAAAACTCTGTTAAACTGTAATCAGGAATGTGAATATGCTTTCATTAACAGAAGGAAAGCAGTGGAAGCACACTGTAAGTAAAGATGAGGAAGGTGTAGCCATGTCACTGTATTTAAGACTACAAATAAGGGCCCACATCAAAACATCTTTAAGGTATGACATGAAATATTGAGTCCTCCTGCATATTTTTAGCATTAACAACTTGAAATGACAGAGCTATTATTTCATTATAAACTACAGTGACTTACAATACAATATTTCATATCTATAGCATATATTTGTCTGATTTATATTTTCATTGCATTATGTCTATCTTGCATAATCTGTTTTTCTAAATTAAAAACCCTATAGGAGTTTTATTCTGCCCTACATAAAAAGGATGCTTCTGAACGTGTGGTTCAGTGCTTTTGCATAATGAAACTGTCAAAATTTCAACACTTTTCCCATAGGGAGGATTTTCCAGACATCCAAAGAAAAGTATTATTTGTTTAGAGACAAAAGAAACAAAATAACCATCTGCTCATGTGTACCTAACAGATTCCAACCAAGTACTTCAAGTAAAACTGTCACAGCAACTATGAAAATCATGTACAAACACTACATTTGGATTTACAAGGTTCTTCATGGCTGCATTTTTTGCAATTAAAGACAAAAAAGCCTTTAAAATAGCAACATATATTTATTGTACAGACAATAATTCAGCCAACGGCTCTATGCTCATGTTGGTTTTTATTATTTCATTGAAATTATCGCTGAAATTTAAAGGGTTACAAGATCATAAAGTCATTATCCTTGCCAGAAAGGGCAATGCTCATAATGTAATATATTCAGCTTTAAGTCTAACAGAAAGTTTCCAGGTTTAAAATTATTATAGGGCTATTCTTGTTTCTTTTCTTATATAATATTTCTATAAGCAATTAGCTTGCATGTCAGTGTGGTGGATAGTGATTAGATTAGATTAGATTAGATAGATACTTTATTAATCCCAAGGGAAAATTCACATACTCCAGCAGCAGCATACTGATAAAGAACAATATTAAATTAAAGAGTGATAAAAATGCAGGTAAAACAGAGAATAACTTTATATAATGTTAACGTTTATCCCCCTGGGTGGAATTGAAGAGTCGCATAGTGTGGGGGAGGAACGATCTCCTCAGTCAGTCAGTGGAGCAGGACAGTGACAGCAGTCTATCGCTGAAGCTGCTCCTCTGTCTGGAGATGATACTGTTCAGTGGATGCAGTGGATTCTCCATTATTGACAGGAGCCTGCTCAGTGCCCGTCGCTCTGCCACGGATGCCAAACTGTCCAGCTCCGTGCGTACAATAGAGCCTGCCTTCCTCACCAGTTTGTCCAGGCGTGAGGCATCCCTCTTCTTTATGCTGCTTCCCCAGCACACCACTGCGTAGAAGAGGGTGCTCGCCACAACCGTCTGATAGAACATCTGCAGCATCTTATTGCACATGTTGAAGGACGCCAGCCTTCTAAAGAAGTATAGTCGGCTCTAACCTTTCTTACACAGAGCATCAGTATTGGCAGTCCAGTCCAATTTATCATCCAGCTTCACTCCCAGGTATTTATAGGTTTGCACCCTCTGCACACAGTCACCTCTGAAGATCATGGGGTTCATGAGGGGCCTGATCCTCCTAAAATCCACCACCAGTTCCTGGGTTTTGCTGGTGTTCAGTTGTAGGTGGTTTGAGTTGCACCATTTAACAAAGCCCTTGATTAAATTCCTATACTCCTCTTCTTGCCCATTCCTGATGCAGCCCACGATAGCAGTGTCGTCAGCGAACTTTTGCATGTGGCATGACTCCGAGTTGTATTGGAAGTCCAATGTATATAGGCTGAACAGGACCGGAGAAAGTACAGTCCCCTGTGGCGCTCCTGTGTTGCTGACCACAATGTCAGACCTGCAGTTCCTGAGATGTACATACTGAGGTCTGTCTGTAAGATAGTCCACGATCCATGCCACCAGGTGTGAATCTAATCTAGTGAATCTATGAATCGAGTGCTGTGCCTCACAGTAAAATTTGGTTTGAAACCTGTCTTTGTGGAGCTTATCTGCATGAAATACATCTCCAAGTATTTTGGCTTTCCTCTGACACCGCAAAGGCTTTTGAGTAAGGTTACGTAGTATGTGTGTGGAAGTGTGCACTGCGGCAGTGTGACACTGATTAGTGTCAAATCCAGGTTTGGTCCCTTTCTCACAACTAGTGCTTCCAAGGAGGGTCTCAATCCCATTAACTGGGATTGATAAAAGTGGATATGCAAAGCCGCCAACCCAGATGGCATCTTATTTCATGTCCTGAAGGCATGAGCCAGCCAGCTGTCACAGATATGCACTGATGTTTTCAAGTTGTCCTCATCTTATGTATGGTCCCACAGTGTTTTAAGAAAACCATAGTTGTGCCTATTGACCCATTGCATTAACCTTCATGGTGATGTAGTGTATGTAGAAACTGGTCATGATCCACATTAATCACAAAATCCCTGCTACCCTGGATCTACTACTGTTTGCATATCAGTGTAATAGATATGTAGATGATGCCATCTCCCTTGCCCTGCACACTGCTCTGAGATATCTAGAAAGAAAAAAACTCCTATGTTAGGATTCTCTTCATTGAATATAGCTCTGCCTTCAACATGTTGTGCTCTCCAGCACGGTGCTAAAGCTCAGAGACCTTGGTCTGAGCACCTCCACCTATGGCTGGGTGTTTGACTTTGTGACAATATCGTCATCACGTTCACGGATGACATCATTGTGATTGGCATCATTAGTGAAGTGATGAAGCTGCCTAGCTGAGGGACATAAAAGACCTGACTGTACAGTGCCATAGCAGTAGCCTCTCCCTGAATGTTGGCAAAACAAAGGAGATCATTGATGTCTTCAGAAAGAACAAAGGCAGTCACTCTCCACTCTCCATTTCACATCAGTGGCTCCCCTGTCCAGACAGTTAGCAGCTTCAGGTTCATGGGTGTCCAGATCATCAACTGCCTTGTATGGTCAGTCAACACCATCTGCATCCTCAAAAAGGCTCAGTAAAAGCTCATTTTCCTGAGAAGACTAAAAATCTACTGGGTGGGAACCAAAACATTAGTTAACTTTTAACGCAGCTCTATTCAAAGTACACTGACCGGATGCATTATGGTATGGTTTGGTAACTTAACTTGCCAGGGTTGCAAACTTATCCAAAGGACTATTCCTTATAGCTGGGGCTTACCTTTAAAAGTTTCATAAGATCTGCTCAACCAAATATCTGGGGAACGCTAAATCCACTATCTCTGATGACAACTATCCAGCTATCCCCTGTTTTCACTTCTGTCTTCTGGGAAGTGCTACCAGAGCCTCACTACTTGCTCCACCCACTTCATCCACTCCCCAGGCCATAAGATCACTGTACTTCCAGTAACCTGCTATCTGCCCGGTACTGTGTACTATATCCACCTGCTGGTTTATATATAATTGAACTCTACATTACTTTTTTTTTTTACTTTTATCTAATCTACTGTATTTATTTCTTCATTTATACTGTTTATTTATTTATCTTCTGTTACTCTTATTTATTTGCAGATCACCGCAACTGTGACACAAGAATTTCACTGTTCCCTAGCAGTGTATGTGACAATAAAAATCGCTAATCTCTAATCTCTAAAAATGTAACAAATTGGTTCACATTTCAGATGAAAAACAATAAGGCTATTTACAGAAGGTAATTTGACAAAAATAATGAGCCTATATTGAAAAAGTACTCTTAAAATGGGATGTGAAACAAATGCTATTTTATGTGCATATTTAAAATAGAAGAGAGATTTGAAATGAATAGCATACAATGCAAGGAAATATATTTGTATTTGTACAATTTGTGATGGAACCCTTGTCAGGGGCAGCACGGTGGCGCAGTGGTAGCGCTGCTGCCTCGCAGTAAGGAGACCCGGGTTCTCCCTGCATGGAGTTTGCATGTTCTCCCTGTGTCTGCGTGGGGGTTCTCCGGTTTCCTCCCACAGTCCAAAGACATGCAGGTTAGGTGCATTGGCGATTCTAAATTGGCCCTAGTGTGTGCTTGGTGTGTGTGTGCCCTGCAGTGGGCTGGCACCCTGCCCGGAGTTTGTTTCCTGCCTTGCGCCCTGTGTTGTATGTAGGATATAGCGGGTTGGATAATGGATGGATGGAACCCTTGTCAGTATTTATTAACAAAAATCAAACGCTGTAAAGGAAAACATGTATTATATTATACAGGCCTCATTTAGGAATATTATCCTAGATAGGTTGTCAGTTAGCCTAGAGGCCCGAAGATATTCTAAAGAAAACAGGAATGCCCCAAGAAGGGAATTGCATCTTTTCTATGCTCAATTTCATACATATAGCCAGAAGTCAAACAATAAATGCTTAGCTCTGTTAAGGTTAACTTGACAAGTTCTGGGATTCTTTTTATTTTCCCAGTAAGATATACAATTACAATATTAAAATACATATCACTCTGGGGTGGTCTGCACTACACAGGTAAGGCTCAGGCTGAAACACTGTAGTGTAGTTTTTTGTTTTAAAGTTATTTTAATTAGACTGGCTTGTATTTTTATATACTTCTTTTTTAACATTAATTATTCCAATCAACTTGTGTCTTCTCTACCTACTTTTCTATTATAAAATTGTAGCAAGTTAAACCCATGCTAGAATCGAGAGTAGAAAATAGGGCAAGTCCATGGACAAGATCCCAGTCCAGCATAAAACACCCTCACACACAAGGACAGTTATGTTGCTCCTATCAGCTTAATACACAAGTCTTTAAAAAGAGTGAAAGTTTAGTGAATTTTCAAAAATGACCTGTCTCAATGTATCAATAGATTTTAGAAATGAACTCTGACTAGGCCATTTAAAATCTCTTCAGCCATTCCAGTCTATAATTGGAACAACCTAGGGAACTGTCTTATTTCTCTCTCTCTTCACCTTGTACATTATTGATTTGAGGTACAATTCCAATTTATATCATCTTCTGAATTTCTCAGATGGTTAATGTTATACCTGATTTGATGTAGCATGTTGTAAGATTGTTGTATGTTCGTGGAGATGAAACAGATAGCAAAGTTTAAAGACATGCTGGGGTCAAAGCCAGAATACCTAAACTGAACCAAAAATTGTAGTCAAAACGTTCACACTAAACTCATAGTAACTTAGAAGCATTTCAGACACACTAACTAGCACTTACAAGGTGTTGTTTGTATCCATAAATTTTAATACTGATGATATCATGCCATCAATTGAAATACCAGTGCACCATAGAAGTTATACATCACAGCTTCTGGCTGCCACACAACAGCAACAGGCGCCATCATCAAAGTAAACAACTCAACAAATGACATGAAAGGAAAATAATAAAAACAAATCATTATAATCATTGTAACATGAGAAAATCAGCTCAGAATATTCAGAAACATATTCCAGGACCAATAATTAATTAAAAAGTTCCTCCACTATAAGCTGCATCAACAATGGAAATGAAAAGGAGTATAGAAAGAAGGTGGTGGACTTTGTCATGTAGTGCAGGGACAATGACTTGAAAGTGAACATTACTAAGACAAAGGAGTTGGTTTTGGGCATTTTACATGCAAAGGGTTCATGAGATCATTCAGCATAACTGGAAAGGAGATCGATGTGGTGCAAACCTTTAAATACCTGGGCGTACATCTGAACAGTAAAGCTGGATTGTGTGGAACATAATGGCCTTTAACATGTGCAGCAATCTGCTGGGAATGTTCTATTAGTTAAAAGTGGCCAGAGGTGGTTTCTACACTGTGGTCTGCTGGGTAACAACACCAGCCCAGGAATACCAGATTATTATTAATTGATCACAAAGGTCAGCTACATTACAGGATGAACTCTGGATTCTTTGGAAGCAGTGGAAAATGTAGAGGCAATCATAGCTAAAGTTACCCATCCCCTCAATGATGTGTTGCTCTATAGAACTTTCAGCCACCAAGTCATTCCACCACAATGTGACAACAGCTGCCATTGGAGGTTTTTTCTTTTGCTCACAGTCATCAGATTGTATAAACAATAATATAAATAATATAAAATAATATAAACTAAACAGTGTCATCTCCAGACAGAAGAGCAGCTTCAGCGACAGACTGCTGTCACTGTCCTGCTCCACCGACAGACTGAGAAGATCGTTCCTCCCTCAAACTATGAGACTCTTCAATTCCACCCGGGGGGGTAAACATTAACATTATACAAAGTTATTGTCTGTTTTTACCTGCATTATTATCAATCTTTAATTTAATATTGTTTTTTGTATCAGTATGCTGCTGCTGGAGTATGTGAATTTCCCCTTGGGATTAATAAAGTATCTATCTATCTATCTATCTATCTATCTATCTATCTATCTATCTATCTATCTATCTATCTATCTATCTATCTATCTATCTATCTATCTATCTATCTATCTATCTATCTATCTATCTATCTATCTATCTATCTATCTATCATGCTTTCTCCTGTGAAGCCTATCTTCAATCTATCAAGTTACAATTGACATAATTGCATGTGGTCAACATTACTTTATGCTGTAGTATCCACGATACCTTTCAAAAACAGGTCATAAAATAATTTAAAAATATTTGATACCTCTTGCCCTAAGTGTACCCTTGGCGTCTTTCCTCTGTATTTACGTATGTCAACGTCTTTTAACAGGTTCTCCGTCTCTCAAGCCCATTTCTGTAAAGCCAGTTTCTCAGACTGTCCTTATTTTCGAGGCACCTTTCTCACCTCCTTGTCCGTTTTTGTACTTGCCATCTTTGAAGGCAACTCTCTCAGTATGCCTTATATGCCTTTACTCCTTCTTCTGCATGTCACACTCACACTTCCTCTTTTGTCACGTCACCAAAGCCAAGAGGGACTGGACACACAGACCTTACTGTTGTTACATCATTATAATGTGTGTAGAATTATTGGTCTTGTACTTATGGAATAGTTTGCACTTTAATTTTTTGTGGCTTGCACTATGTTTTTATGTTCTATGTTGTTACCAGAGCAAGAAAAGTTTCTTTTTCCTATCTATCTATCTATCTATCTATCTATCTATCTATCTATCTATCTATCTATCTATCTATCTATCTGATGGCAAGTCAGTTTAATTCATCCAACCTTTCTAACAACATCCCCAAGCACACCATATGAATGCAATGTCAGTTTTGGTACATGGGACACAATGTACCACTGTCCTCTTCTACAATACAATACAATACAGTTTATTTTTGTATAGCCCAAAATCACAAAGGAGTGCCGCAATGGGCTTTAACAGGCCCTGCCTCTTGACAGCCCCCCAGCCTTGACTCTCTGAGAAGACAAGGAAAAACTCCCCAAAAAAAAAACCTAGAAGGGAAAAATGGAAGAAACCTTGGGAAAGGCAGTTCAAAGAGAGACCCCTTTCCAGGTAGGTTGAGCGTGCAGTGGGTGTCAAAAGAAGGGGGTCAATACAATACAATACACAAAACAGAACAAATTCTACAAGTTCTACAATTTTAACTTTAAGGTTAATGGCTGTATACTTTCTCATTTTACTCATACAAACCCTTTTTCATAAGTGGCCACCCAAGAGTACAGACTTTACAGCTAAAATATTTTGTAGATGAAACACAAACCTGTTCCATTGAAGACCAAACAACTGACATCAATCCTATCAGTATGCCACCAATGTGAGTTTAAAAGAACAAGACGCACAGAATGTTCTGCAGGGTTTCACAGTGATTAGATCTGCAATTTGTCCTTAAATGAGGGCCTATTTTTATGAGAGGGAAAATGCGATCACTTGGCAGATACACAAAAACATTTAACACTGTAGTCCTTACTACTGAAAATATTTACTTTTTTTTGCTGTGAAAAACATGTTAGGATTCTTGCAAACTCTTGTTAGCAAAGAAAGCACGCAGGTACAGTGATGAGCATAAATTTTCATAAGTGTATAATATAAATGATGTGCAACAGAGAGAAATATATCAATACGAAAAAGAATACATTTATTAAATAAATCAGTGATACAGATACAGTTCGAAAAACAAGTTGTTAAAGTCATTCAAAGTCACTTTGTAGAAAACATCTGTATCTTAGGAAAAAAAAGGTGCAACTTACGTGTGTAAAACAGCAGCTAGAGCACTTTGGTCATTTAGCTGGCTTAATCCCAAATGTTTATAATCACAAGGCCCTCTGTACTAATGACAGGTGCGCAGATGGTGTTCACAAGGTATCTGGCTGCCATAGTAATGAATACTCATGTTAAAAGATTGCGGTTTTCAACAAATATACTGTATAATAATGGACGTCAGTAGCTAGTGCTGAATCAAGTTAATGTTTTCAAACATTGTGCATTTCACAGAGTGTTAAGTAAAGCATAACCCCTGTTGAAGGTATTTTTTTCAATTGAATCACTTTCTGAGTGATCCAAGAAATAAAAATTGTAAGTGTCCAGGAGGACCAACAGGCATCCCAACCAGGACTGAGGAGGATTTCTTGCGAGGCCGGCAAGCCATAAAGGGAGGATGGCCGTGCTGTGGACTCGATTCGGTCGAGATGCCCTAGAATTCCTATCCTAGATAGGATGCTGGAAGAAAGGATGGACTTGTGAGAGCTGGAAGCTGGGTGCTGTTCATCCCCCAAACTAATAGGCAGCAATGTCCCTCGCAGGTAGTCCCAAGTTGGATACCTACAGGGCAGCATGGGAATTGGGAGTCCAGAAGCTGAGACCCGGTGCTGCCAGGGGTAGGGGTGGTACCTCCCTGTTGTACTTAGGACACAGAAGTGCTTCCTACAAAACACTAGGTGCCACCGGAAGTACTCCCAGGGCCAGCTTAAAAGGGGCCCGCTGCCATACCTCAGTGAGTCAGAGTCGGAAAGCAGCATGCGAAACTCACTGGAGGAGAAGAGGAGACAAGAGATAGCATTTTGTAATTGTTTTGCCAACTGCAACTAGTTCTATTAAAAATCCTTTTATTGAACCCAATAAACCCAGTTGTGTTGGGTTTTGCATGTCTGGGGATAGGATCTTGGTGGTGTCCCCTGCTGTTCACAAAATATACACAATATATTGTACCCATAACAGTGAATTAGACTTGTATGAACTCTGAAAGCTTTTTGGTGCTTAAAATAACCTTATTTGCAAGGACAAATTTCCACTATATACGAATTATTTACATAAACATATATAAAACAAAAGATTTGTTCAGAGTCTCCTATATTTGACATTTCTGTTATGGAAACTCATGGCCTTCCTTTCTGTAGGTCTCCAAACAGCAAAAAATTAAGCAGCCATCCAATAGAGTCAAAGGATCAATGATATGTATGTCTCTCTTCAAAGCAAGGATATGCAGGACAAAGTGGGCCTCATTTTGCTAGGCATTCAGTGACACATAAATCTCTCTCTTTTAAAATAACAGACTTGAAAGAAATGTACAGGCCAGCTGCCTTTTTCCCCTCCAGCAAACTGAAGAGGCACCTAAAAGGACAGTCATTTTAACGCTGATACTCTGATGGACTCACTCATAAAAGTCATATTAAAGTCATGATCTATGTGGAGCCAGGAGTACAAATACTCTCTCTTCTTGGGCTTAAATGTTTTTGTCTTGTTAGAGTCTTTGGAGTAGAACACCCAGAAAGGACTCCAAGCGGACTACACTAGCTCTAAATTCCACACTTCTATCCCATGATCTTTGGCATTGACTGAGACGAGTTTGTGGCCAGAGACCTTTCTTTAATAAGACAATCTGATTGGCTAACATATTATACTATAAAGAGTCGCAGTTTACCTATACAAAGTTTCAGAGGATATGGCAAAGACCCTAACACGCAATGCAAGCTGAGGACAACAATGTTACATGGCAGACTATATGTCCGCTCCACTGTGAACAAGTTTTGAGTCTGACCCACAAATCTACACAACATCTGGCATCATCCTTAAAGGCTATATATAGTAAAAACCAATGTACCTATGCCAAGATAAATTAGCACCCTAAGTGCCTACCCTGTAAACAGCCAGTGAAAGACCTGCTTTGTAATGCTTATTTATTACTGCATAACAAGTTCATGATTAATGTTTACAAGCTTTTAACTAATCTAAAATGAAAAGAGGTTTGAATCAGGGCTTAACAGTTCAGCCCTTGCCTGCCCATTGACATGCATCTGTGCAAAGGCAAATTGTGACGTCATGACAAAAAATTAAAAAAAACAAAGCAAACAAAAAACCTTATAAAATCAGGCAACTCAAGAAGATCTCTAAATAAACGAAGAACAGCAAGCCTATTTGTGTTATATGCTTGTCTGTCTCATCTAATTTGCACCCAGTACTCTGTTGTAACACAGTTACTAAGCAATTATTGTATTTCTACGATCCTTGTGTTTACTGTGGTGGGCTGGCGCCCTGCCCGGGGTTTGTTTCCTGCCTTGCGCCCTGTGTTGGCTGGGATTGGCTCTAGTAGACCCCCGTGACCCTGTAGTTTGGATATAGCGGGTTGGATAATGGATGGATGGATGGATCCTTGTGTTTAGCAATAAATTGTATTGTTCTGTTTCTTAAAATGAATGTGGTACAGTTATCTTGCTATATAGTGCCATGCATGACTATCCCTGGCAAGGTATGCATGTGAAATAATCGTCATATAATAAGTAAGTGCTGAAATGCTGTCAGCACTTTATGAATCATTAAAATATCGGTACTGCTCATGCAAAATGTAATGCTTATTCATGAGAACCACATCACATTCCTTTCCAAGTTTTGTTTTCCAAACTTTCTTAAATTTCACTGCAGTGAACAGAAAGAAAGTCAGCCTTACCAAGGGGTATACTTACCTCAGCAGCGACATTGATATTTCTGGTCACCCATCCTATGAAGTCATTAAACGGAGTGGGTCATGAAGTTGCTGGAAAGGAGTGTGTGATGCTCCTGATATCTCTGCAAAAGGATGAAGGTCCAAGTTTTTAGAGTCCTGGTGCTTCCTGTTTTGCTATATGGTTGCAAGACATGGACGCTATCCAATGACCTGAGACGAAGACTGGACTCCTTCGGTACTATGTCTCTTCAGAGAATCCTTGGGTACCACTGGTTTGACTTTATGTTGAGCAAGTGGTTGCTACAGAATCCAAAATGAGGCACATTACATGCATTGTGAGGGAGCATCAGTTACAGCACTATGGCCAAGTGCCGCAATTCCCCCGAGGGTGATCCGGCTCACAGGATCCTCAATGTTGAGGACCCAAGTGGCTGGACCAGGCCAAGGGGATGCCCACATAACACATGGCTGCGGCAGACAGATGGTGTCTGCCTGGGGGGTTGCCAACTGGGATCCCAGGCTATTTCGTAGTGTGGTGGGTACAATAACGTGCTTTACTAGTGCATACTCCTCAGCCTGACCTGACCCCTCTTACTAAATCCTTACAATCCAAATTTTCAATAAAATCATAGCTGAACCATTCAAAGTATTTTGAGACATACATTTTCTTAAAATAAAATTGTGAAGTGAAAATGAAAGTGGCCCATCCTGATGAAACCATTTGGAGTTTCCATCAAACATTTTAGTTCATCCTGTCCAGTTCAATGGTTGTGTTAGTGTGCCACCTTTTCAAGTATATTTGACAAATGGTCCTGCTGGGAAAAAGTCAAATTAAAGTAAAATGTGGATTGTTAAAATGTTTGGTAATTGATTAGGTATAATGACACAAATTGGTGTACAGTTTTTAATGTATTATATCTTTATTCACAAATATTGGATCTTTATTCACGGAACTGTACAAATAAGTAAGTGTAAATTTGTAAAGTGGAGGGCATTGGTGTTCATGGCCTCTCTGAACTGGTGGCTAAGATGGTCAGGTAAGTGGGAGTAGATGTATCCTGTGGTTCCTACTTTTGCTGAACTGGCTATTGTATCTAAAGTGGAGGACTTTTTTTTTTTTTGTTCTTTTAGTAGGAATTTGTTAGTTTTCACGTACCCCTTGGGGTCAGAGCGCAGGGTCAGCCATTGTACAGCGCCCCTGGAGCAATTACAGGTTAAGGGCCTTGCTCAAGGGCCCAGCAGAGTAGGATCTCCTTTGGCAGTGACAGGGATTCGAACCGGCAACCTTCGGGATACCAGCACAGATCCTTAGCCTCAGAGCCACCACTCCACCCTTCTCAGCTGTACTCTTCAGCCATATCAAAAACATATGGCTGGTTGACAAAGAAGAGAAGTACAGGAAAAATGCCAGTACCTATGCCTTTTCCCCTTCCTAAGAACTTCATTTGGAATTCTAGCAAACTGAACCCAATTAATCAATACGTTTAATCATCACATAGTGCACGTCCCACAAGCATGAGACACAAGACAGGGCTGAGGACATGAACAGATTGTGCTCTCAGTTCACAAATATAGGAAGCAGATGTATGGGGGAATTGGCCACAATAACAAGCAGATATACTTGATAAAGTGCTGATGATGGAGTCTTTGAAATGCTGTAGGTTTTCATTCTAATCCTTTTCTTAATTAGTGGCCAGTTTTTGCTACTAATTAACATTTGAATTAATTTTAATTTTGACTTGCTATTTAAGATTCAGACTCCTTAATTATTTCTTTTTTTCCTTAAATAGCAGCCAAACAAAAAATAAGCAAACACATGACTAGCTCACCTGTGTCCATAATACAATGTCTGAAAATAAAGAAAGGTGAAGGTCTCAGCAATGTTGATCTGCTCAGGTTCACAAAACATTTTGACAGTGTTCTAAAAAAAAAAACAGAACATCAACAGTTTTGGAAATGTCTGCTGTAGCAGACATGGAATTAAATAATAAGTTTAATGTAACAACAATAATTTGCTTCAATTAAGAAACTGGTTGAGTGAAATTGGATGGAGTTTGAGGCACTGATTTAGATGGTCATCTGTTGGCTCACTTCATTTCTGTTTAGGTGTCGTTTAATGGAAAAATGAAGAAATTCAGAGGAATACAAGGCAATTAAAATGAAGGAAAATTAAGTTGATTAGCAGCAAAAACTGAGCATTAATTAAGAAGATGGTTAGAATGAAAACCTGTAACTACAGTAGCTCTCCAGGACCAGAAATGGAGACACCTGCCTTAGGATATCATTAATGATTACATATTCTAAATTGTATTTTAATTATGTTCAGAAAAGAGGAGTAAGGTGCAGCACCCCACAGGTCCCAGGACAGTTGCTCCATTTGGCCAATGGGACAGGTCTGGCGCTATGAAAAAATATTTACCCACTTTCTGATTTCCTGTATTATTGCAAAGATTGGCACTGAATGTTTTCAGGTCTTCAATCAAAATCTATTATTAGACTTGGAATGCTTGAGTAAAAACATATTGCTTTTTAACTACTTCATTTACCTAATGAATAAAGTTATCAAACACCATAAAGTTATCCAATACCAGCTGGCACTGTGGAAATGTAACTGCCCTCTAGTTAAATCAGCTGATTAATTACAGGCAGACCTGATTACAGCCAGACCTTCTCAACATAAACATCGCTTATTGTATTTTGACTCTTGTCATCAGAATCAAGTTGTCCGCACAAGGATTCAATAAGCACTTTAAGGCCACTGCCAGAGGAAATTACTGAAGAGATCAGACAAAAAAAGAATGCTAATATTTATCAGTTGGGAGTGGGCTACAGAGACATTTCAAAGGCTCTGATCCGCCACCGAACCATAACCTCCAAATGAAAAAACACTGCATCTTCACAGGAGTGGTCGGCTTGCCAAAATGACTCCAATGGTACAATGTAAACTCATCCAGGAAGTCACAAAGGATCCTAAAAAGCACTCATAACACTGCATGCTTTTCTTGCCTCCACATTCAAAATGACACTGGCAAAAAGACGATTTATTGGAGAGTGTAAAGTCAGAAACCACTGCTGTCCAAGAAGAACATAAATGCTTGCCCTTCATTTATCAGGAGGCACCGGAATGATCCCCAAAGCTTTTGGTGGAATTTTGGTGGAAAAATAAAATAAAAATTGAATGTCTTGTGTCCCAATATGCCTGGCATAAAGCAGATTCATCATTCCACAGAAAGAAAATCTTATCAGCAGTCAAACATGGTTGTAATGGTGTGATGGTGAGGGGGACTCTTTACTGTTTCAGGATCTGGATGACTTGACTTAACTGAAGGAACCGTGACGGTTGCTCAGTCTCAGAAAATTCTTAATATGAATGTCAGGTCATTCATCAGAGCTGAAGCCGAAGCATAACTGGGTCATGCAGCAATTCAAAGGTCCAAAATACAAGACAAATCCACATCAGAATCATTGGAAAGAAGCAAAATAAATGTTTTGGACTGGCCTAATCAATGACCAAACCAAAATTTGATAGAAAGTTTGTTGTAGGAACTGAAATGAGCAGTTTGTGCCTTGCAAGAAATAGTGAACCAAAATTCCTCCCCAGAAGGCCTTTAGTTGTAGTCATTGCAGGTGCTGGTAGCACAACCACTTATTTCACACAGTGCTAGATGGTGCTGGTTAACTTCACTTAATAAATGACATAAGTAAAGTGTTACTTGATTACTGAATTGACTTAATAAAATGTCACATTAATTATTGCCAATGCCAATTGGTGGGGCCCGAATTATGATGTAGGCTACCACTGTCTTAATACAGTAATGAGGCAATTCAAGCGAAATAAAGATCACAGTATTCCTGGATAAACATACAAACGAGCAAGGCATGGCGCTTTTGTCAAGACCGTCGGCAGAATGTTGGCGTCTGTATGCCGGACTGGCACCTATGGCAAGCTCCTGTGTACACAAAGCAAAAACATTCAGTAAATTCAGTACAGGGATGGCATACACGATTGAGGAGAGGAACATTTTTGACTTATTTGTGAATGAACTGGATGACCGTGAGATCAGTGAAGGTTATTTCCAGCAAGATGGGGCAACCTGTCACACGTCACCTAGCAGCATGGCACAAACTGAATCGTTTTTGGCAATTAGGTCATTTCAAAGGGACTATGTCCACCTCATTCCCTGGACTTGTCACCTCCAGATTTCTTAGTTTGGGGACAGATGAAAGGAAAAGTGTACATGAAACAAATCTTGTACACTGGAACAATTACAGTGAAACATTGAACAGGAAATTGTTGCCATGACCCCAACAATGCTTTTGGATACCTTTGCCAATATGGAGCACTGTGTCAATCTGTGTTTGCAAGAAGAAGATGACCATTTCCAACAGCGAATGTCATTGGGTGGTTTACACATTTATCAAGGTATGCACTGTATTTATTTTGTTTCTATTGCTTCATTATTACGTGAGTAACACATTATAAATCAGGGCCACGCCCATTTTAATCTCCCAGGACAATAAATAAATCCACTATTCATCACCAAATGTTACTGTTACTGCATCTCCAGTACAATGAATTTTTGTTCCACACAGAAAACATTCTTTTGGAAGTAAACATAAGTCAACAACATTTAATTTTTCAGTTCCACCATTTTTAATAACTGATTACATAACTTAAACACCAAAAGAAACTGATACATGTTAGTTAGTTTTTTAGCTACACTTCCATCATCTTTAACACTATAACGCTTCCTCCACTTCTCTCTATCCTGTGCCACTTCCTCCAGGTTTCTTCCCCTTGCTCCTCTGTCTCTTGCTTTCTCTCTCCTCGGAGGTTTTGTTTTGCTGATGTGCTCACGTCGCTTGTGTATTAGCGGCTAAGCGAGTTTCTCTTTTCTCTGCGCTTTCACTCACAGAGTCGCTTTCTTTGAGCTTCATACTGTAGCCTCACACTTCCGGGCCGGACAGACACCCACAGTTCCACGCGTAAACATTTATATATAAGACAAGAAAGACTGTATGAAAAGTCTGGATCAAACTCATTATGAAAACATGCTATATAAAAAAACCTGGTTGATCTGAAGTTTTGAGAAAAATTAACAAGATCATTTAATGTTATTTACTAGCACCTCAGCCAGAATGGTCTGAAGTCCTGGCTCTCAAAGAATTTTTTCTTTTTTTTTGTAGTGCAATTGGAATTGAATGTACAAAACCCAGAAGTATGCACAACAGGTCACAGCAGCTCACTGCTCTCTGCTTCTGCATGTTCTTGTCATTTTAACATTAAAGCTGTTATGCTTGATGCCAAAACTAGAATGAAAAATTCTTCTCTTCATTAGCATTCATGTACCTACTTGTACTTTTTTTTTTTTTTAAGGAGCCCGGACAGTGCTGCATAAAAGGGCTCTGTCTTTCTGCACTTCCTAGGGTTTGAGGCCAGTGCTGCTGGACCATCAAATGCCAGATAAGTGCAAGCAGCTGGAGCCCTACATTGTTCCCTTCTGAATGGGGACAACGCCCAATGCAAATCAAAAACAAAGCTTTCTTTCAAAAAAATAAATCAAAAGGAAGCTAGGTTTATTCAAAAGTCACAATGACTTCTTACAATGAAGCCCATGGTACACACTTAGCTGGGATGTTGAACAAAAGGACTAATGCAAAAACAAATTTCCTTCAGAATATATTCTTACCATGTAGTCAGTTGTTCCATATTTTACTCACTGCTGCTCTTTGAGAACATGATTTACAAAATGCAACAAATTGGAGCTTTGCTGCATGGAAAGTACTATATATGCAGTATCTATGAATTATTTATCTATGTTGTACACACGAGTGGGTGGCATGGTAGGGCAGTGGTTAGCTCTACTGCTTCACGGATCCACCATCCAGAGATTAAATTCTGCACTTGGTTTAGATTTTGTGGGGCTTACATTATCCCCATGGATGTGTGGATTCTCCGGTTTTCCGCCTACATTCCCAAAGATGTGCAGGTTAGGTTAACTGGTGACCAAATCGTCCTCTGTGTGAGTTTGGGTATCTGTGTGAGTGAGCCCTGTGATGAACTGATGCCCTTGCTGGGGCTGTTCTGTGCTCCATGATACAAGATTTGAATTGGATCAAAAAACTTTGAAAATTCTATTTTATATAGTATCGTCCATGGATTATGTTCTCACAAAGTAATTAACATAAGCTGGGCCCAGAATAAATAACACATGTAATAGAAAATACAAAGAATTCAACTGGACACAACATCCAAAAGGCAGGATAATTCAAAGAAAGAAAAAGCATTTCGCCTCAAACAATGCAAGTCCCAAACTTTAATAAAATTACATGTGAGCTTTCAGTTACTATTTAAAAGCTGCAGTCTTTGTAATCAGTCTTTGGTAGAAAACTAGGTACCACTGAACTAAAAGAATACTCACCAAGAGCTTTGGACTAGTAAGAAGACGTGCCTCATAAGTATTTACATAAACCGGTGATTTTTCAAGTCCAGTCCATGGCTGCAGGTTTTCATTTCAACCAATTTCACAATCATTGGGTCTTTCTTCCTTTTAATTGATCGCACTCTTACTGATATTCGGAAGTCCATGTACACGATGCAATATGTTTTTTTTAAAAACGCAGACATTAGTCTCCGTTCTTATCTTTTATGCATACTTTCCTGGCATTTTTAACCCCTGAAAGCAGATACTTTTGAAAATGCTTTCAAGAGCCAATTATTTCTGAAAACAATGGCTCAACATTGCAGTATGGATGGGTGAAAACACAGAGTTTTGAAAATGCTGACTCTAATCACACTCAGTTAGTTTGCGTTTCCCCTGAATGGATCCTGCTCATTACAATGTCTCATTCTCTGACTGCTCACTCTTCACAGAAAAAAAAAACATATTCCAACATATCAGACATTGAAGAGTTGCTTTCCATGGCTCTTGTTTTATTGCTTTCCTGTATGCATCAAAATTGCATTTTGTACAGATTGAATGCTGCATATATGAGCAAAAGGCAAATCATTTATCAGTACTTAACAGTTTTGCGATAAATTCTGTGACCGGCCGTGTAACCGTCCATTAAAGGAGGACACTTCCTCTTCCTGTTTCCGTAGACATGTGAATGCCCATTGCAGGTGAGCAGCCATAGCATATGCATTTTCAATAATTTAACTGTGGATGGGCATAGTTTCATAAATGATGTGAAAATGCTAGTGTAGACAGAAATCATTTTAATTTAAAAATGTAAATGAAAATGTAGTAGTGCAGATGTGGCCTAAGTAATTTGTGAATATTTGCTTACCTTGCCATAGCATTAAGTGTTTAATATTCTTTACCTCATTTATTTGTATCCAGATTCTCATGATTAACAGTGTATATGCTAAAGGGAAGCATTACCTTCGGTGCCATTTTCGCCTGTCTGCTCATTAAGAACTGTTTCTTACAGATGAGCAGACAAGTAAATTTGGCACTGAAGTAATTGAACTCATGTTTAGGCATCATTTGAAAGCACACTTTTTCGTTAAATAATATGGATCTGCTTAACATCTCTCCTACATGGCAGCTGCTGTTGTACTGACAAAGAGTTTAGGATACTGACTCATTTGCTGGTTTAATTATGTTATAGTCCTACTCGCTTGTGTTTGCTTTCTTAATTTGTTCTCTGTTGCTTTGATGCTTGCACCTTCATTGTTGTATTTTAACTTGCTATGTAAGTTGCCTTGGATAACGGCATCTGCTAAATAATAATAATAATAATAGCACTCATTTCATGGTCAGTGTTTTCAGCATGTGGACATGATTAAGGGAACAAACTCTATAGAAAAGCGTAAATTAAAAAGAAGTGTAAAAATGTATAGTTCTAGTAAAACACAAAGATTTCAGAATTTCTTAGAAAAAGTAAATAAAAAAGGACATCTCAATAAATAATAACATCAAATAAAAGGAATAATGAGGCTCTGATTGTGAGTCTGGTTGGAATAAAAAGTTGCAGACATTTGTGGCTCCAGGGCTGAACTTAACCACTAATGTTAACTACATAAAATTCAGCTACTTCTCATGGCCATTATTTCCACTTCTCTTGGGTGTTAACTTTATCTCATCAGTTGGGCATTACTTAAAAATGGGACTTGAAAGCATTAATTGCACAACAGCAAGGTATGTAGATGCAGTTGTCCAACTGAAGGTGAGTAAACCATCTGGAAAATAAACAGAAAGCAAGAAGCAGACAAAGACCTGGCCACAAATACAATAATGCAGGTCCATGCAACATAAAAAGACATAAGACAAAGACCAAACAACAAAAGCAAAAAACAAAAACACAGAGATCTAAAGGTTGAAGTGAAACAAAGCCATAGGAGACTATATTATTGACTCAGTGATAAAATAGAAAGAGTCCAAACAAACCTCAAATGACAGCAGAGTTTTTGTAATTGACAGGCAACAGCGTGCAAGAGGTGCAGCAAATGCTGTGGTCAAGTGTGTCACAAAACACAGACACACACATCTAAACTCATGCATGTTTGTGCAATAAAAGTAGGTTATTTAAAAGATACAACCACAATATTTTCTCAATTAATTCCAATCTTGTGCTTCTGTGTAAGTAACACATGGAACATTTTTAAATACTTAGTAAATACTTAGAGTCCCTATTTACCCGCAGAAAAGCAGATTATACTGTAAGATGTAAAAAAACTTGATTCCTGTCAAGAAAATTACACAAAAATATGTCAAATATAATTAAGTGAAATTATTATACCAAGTAAAATAGTTTGCCATTTACAATTATGTTGTAAAAATCGGTAACAACAAACAAAAAAATCATTTTTACAAGATTTTACTTTTATTTTGTTTCACAAATTATTTTACTTTGATCCTAGAGACAGAAGTATAATTAAAGCTCAAAGGAGCCTGTTAATGCTGTTTTTATTGATTACAGATACTATATTTTACTTGAAAAGGTTTTTTTTTTCTGTATAGCTACCAAAACGGATAGGGCAGCAGTTGCAAACTCAGACTGTAGAAGGCCACAGTAGCTCCAGACTTTCATTCCAGTCACTTTTTATAAGTAGTACTCACTGCTTCTAATGGAACACAGTTTTTTCTCTTCATTTCAATTAACTTACTTTTTAACAATTCATAGCCCTTAAAGGAATACTCCACCCAAAAATTATATTTTTTTAGAATGTTACTTACCCTATGTAGTTTGTAGTGGTAGATGAGAAAAAATTTTAATCTCCTTAACAGGGTCAATAAGAAACCAACGCTAGACAGTGGCAAATGATGTAAAACACATGTAAATGGTGTCACATAAGCCACATTTCCAATAACCATGTGTATGGTCAAAACATGCAAAATATATGCATTTTTTAAAACTATTAATAACGGTTACTTCTTGAATTGAACAGGAAAAACATAATTCCCACAATGCTGTGCATCTGAATTGAAGATCTACCTCTCCTACTCATTCACTGGTATCTGCTTCCTTAACCAACACCCAAACATTAATGAATTGAAAGGTAAGCTAATGATATACCCAGTTAACTCTGGAGTCTCAAACTCTGAGTACCGAGGGCCATTATATTTTCCGCAACCAATTTCTTAATTAGAAGACAATTCTTGCCACTAATGAAAATGTTATTTAATTTTATGACTTCTTAGAGCTTCACTTTTGTGACACCAGATATTTTATTAATGTAAGTATATGTAAGGTATTACACGTAAGAAGCAGAACAATGGAAGGTCTGAAACTTGAAATTACATCTTATGATAAGCATCTAAGAGTCATAGTGGACTATCACTATCTACATCAAGACAGTGTACAGTAGGGATGTTTGGTTGTAAATCATGATGTGTGGAGTACAAGTCAAGGAAGGGTCTGTTTAAGTCATAAAAGGCACTAGAGAAGCCTCACTTGGAGTACTGTGTACATTATCCATCTACATATTGCAAAAAATCTATAGCAGCGCTACAGAATGTCCAAAGAAGATCAACCAAACTGATTCCAGAATAGATACTGTAGATATGAGTTGTGAGGAAAGACCGAAGAGAAAATAGACAGTAATGGGTGACATAATTAATTTTTTTTAAATTATAAAGGGAATTAGTACAGTGGATCCCAGCTGTTACTTTAAACTGACTTTTTCAACAAAAACATTGAGACATAGGTGGAAACTTGTTAAGGGCAAATTTTGCATAAATATTGGAAACCTTTTATTCTCACAGAGAACTAAAGACACAAGATGAAAGTGGTGAAGTAGTGTGGCAGAGAGTGGGACTTTATGGACCTTCAAATCTTGATTTGATCTTATTTTGGACAATCTAGGTGAACAGAATTGGCAAGGCTGTTAGAATAAATGGCCTGTTGTTGCCACAATTTTTTTAATGTTCCAAAACTGATGGGTTTCCTTTTTCTAAGAGTCACAATGATGGCATCATACAGTGCATCCGGAAAGTATTCACAGCACATCACTTTTTCCACATTTTGTTATGTTACAGCCTTATTCCAAAATGGATTCAGTTCATTTTTTTCCTCAGAATTCTACACACAGCACCCCATAATGACAACATGAAAAACGTTTACTTGAGATTTTTACAAATTTATTAAAAATAAAAAGATTGAGAAAGCACATGTACATAAGTATTCACAGCCTTTGCCATGAAGCTCAAAATTGAGCTCAGGTGC
The DNA here is from genome assembly GCF_900747795.2 of Erpetoichthys calabaricus. Lineage (NCBI taxonomy): Eukaryota > Metazoa > Chordata > Cladistia > Polypteriformes > Polypteridae > Erpetoichthys > Erpetoichthys calabaricus. The sequence continues at coordinate 70,723,324 of NC_041399.2, read as the reverse complement.
ACCCTGTTTCCCCTGATCATCCTTGAGATGTTTCTGCAGCTTAATTGGAGTCCACCTGTGGTAAATTCAGTTGATTGGACATGATTTGGAAAGGCACATACCTGTCTATATAAGGTCCCACAGTTGACAATTCATGTCAGAGCACAAACCAAGCATGAAGTCAAAGGAATTGTCTGTAGACCTCCGAGACAGGATTGTCTCGAGGCACAAATCTGGGGAAGGTTACAGAAAAATTTCTGCTGCTTTGAAGGTCCCTCTGGTCACTCTGTCAGAGCTCCAGAGGTCCTCTGTGGAGAGAGGAGAACCTTCCAGAAGGACAACCATCTCTGCAGCAATCCACCAATCAGGCCTGTATGGTAGAGTGGCCAGACGGAAGCCACTCCTTAGTAAAAGACACATGGCAGCCCGCCTGGAGTTTGCCAAAAAGGCACCTGAAGGACTCTCAGACCATGAGAAAGAAAATTCTCTGGTCTGATGAGACAAAGATTGAACTCTTTGGTGTGAATGCCAGGTGTCACGTTTGGAGGAAACCAGGCACCGCTCATCACCAGGCCAATACCATCCCTACAGTGAAGCATGGTGGTGGCAGCATCATGCTGTGGGGATGTTTATCAGTGGCAGGGACTGGGAGACTAGTGAGGATAAAGGGAAAGATGACTGCAGCAATGTACAGAGACATCCTGGATGAAAATCTGCTCCAGAGCGCTCTTGACCTCAGACTGGGGCGACGGTTCATCTTTCAGCAGGACAACGACCCTAAGCACACAGCCAAGATATCAAATGAGTGACTTCAGGACAACTCTGTGAATGTCCTTGAGTGGCCCAGCCAAAGCCCAGACTTGAATCCGATTGAACATCTCTGGAGAGATCTTAAAATGGCTGTGCACCGACGCTTCCCATCCAACCTGATGGAGCTTGAGAGGTGCTGCAAAAAGGAATGGGCGAAACTGGCCAAGGATAGGTGTGCCAAGCTTGTGGCATCATATTCAAAAAGACTTGAGGCTGTAATTGCTGCCAAAGGTGCATCGACAAAGTATTGAGCAAAGGTTGTGAATACTTATGTACATGTGATTTCTCAGTTTTTTTATTTTTAATAAATTTGCAAAAACCTCAAATAAACTTTTTTCATGTTGTCATTATGGGGTGTTGTGTGTAGAATTCTGAGGAAAAAATGAATTTAATCCATTCTGGAATAAGGCTGTAACAAAACAAAATGTGGAAAACGTGATGCTCTGTGAATACTTTCCGGAAGCACTGTAGACTCCTACTAAAAAGACAGTACATTGGCACTTTCTTTATATGCAAGAGAGTAAACAGGCCAAGAGCAGGTTTGGTTGCCTTACGATTTAAAGAAGTCAAAAGCTAGAATAAGGCTTTGGAGTTGCTGAAGATCAACCTCTGGGCAGCCTAGAAATTGTAGTTACCTTGATGTTTATAGATAGGACCAATGAACTGTGTATTTTGTTTTCTTTTTATTTACAGTTAGTGTCTGCTTTTGGTAATCATTCACCTTTTCTTTTTTTGTTGAATAAAACCATTATTTACATATGTCTTGGGATTGTTTGGCTAGCTTGCTTCAGATAAGAGTTACACACTGAGATGATTGTTGTTAAAATATTGGCAAATGTCCTTTAAGTGTTGAGAAAAGTCTTGAGCTAAGAGGCAGCTAAAGATGATTGTCTCATATGAAGTCCAGGAGGTCTAGTGTGTCCAAAGAAAGGTACTGTAGTGTCCATCTAACGTTTTATACCAAAATCCATGGTCTATTGGGGAGCTTTGTCCATATAAATAAAACCATAAACAATCTGGATATTTGTTTTTCTGCCTGCTTGTTCTCTAATGAGAAAAAAAGACTAAACTAATTTTCACAAAATTTTGCATGTGCCTTGACTTTGGTTTGTCTTAAACTATAGGCAATATGTCATATCAGGAAGTGGTATTATAATTGGAGAGAGGCAACCCAAAAACCAGCCCAATGCAGAGACTACAATTCCTGTCAGGCAGTAGGAATGTACTATGGCTGATGGGGGATATCATTACCACCATGCAAAGATTTTCTACCAGCCAATGTGCAATCTCAAACACCTCAGGTACAAACAGCATTTTCTTCCTAACTAATCTGGATAACTGTTTCATTGTCCCACTGTATTACATTACATCTACACTGTAGTACATCTTTTTGCCTTACCATGGGTTGTGTATAGCCATGTTGAATTTCCAAAAAAAAAAAAACAGACAGAGTAAAAAGAAAATAAAAAATAAAAAGCTTATAGTCAGGAATAACAGCCCAAAGCAAGAACTTCCTCGAAAACGTGTTTTTTCAAACCAGAAGAACTGTCCATCCTTTCTTAGAAACAATGGTGCAGACAATTATTGAATATTGGTCTCTCTTGCAAATAAAAGATGCCAAAACTTAGTGAAAAATGATATCATGACAACCAGCTCTAAAATGGTGAACATTAATAACTTTAAATCTCCATATAAAGATAAAGTGAAAAGAACAGACAATAAGGTTACAATGTTATGTAATTGTAACAGCTGGTAGTCATGGGGTCTGCTGGAGTTGCAAAAGAAGGACTGGCTGACACTGTACCATGTGACATTAGAAAACATATTAGGAAGTAAGATGTGGGAACTTCTCAACTAGCATGGTCAAAAAAATGAAATCTACTATTGTGTCAGTAGAAATCTGAGTGCATTACTGCACTTGTACTGTTGAGCCAGGTCACTCATAATTTGGTTTAGTCTCAATCAATTGGAGAACTTAGTTCATTTTTTACTTTACTTTGTAAATGTTGCCTGTTTATTTCCTTTTTTCTTCCTCAAACTGTTGATGGGAGTCATAGGACCACCCATGTTAAAACAATACAAGGCTAAATTTTATTTGCAGCTTGGTAAATCTGTGGAGATGTGTCACAATATACATCATTGTAAAGAGTGCCAAATATCCTAAGGAAGGGTGTTTCCAGCAGCAGAAATTATATTGAAGTTGTTAAATATCTGCAGGTGGCACAGATGGTGTTCAGGCAACAGGCCATTACATCTTTAAAGTTATTTCATTGTTTTTTACAATACATTGTGAATTTTAAAGTACTCTCAGCTAATTACTTTAAACATAAGCAACTCCGGAGCATACAAATCTACAATACCTGAAACATGGAAGTCCCAGTGGCACAATGGCTGGCACTGCTGTATCATAGCTCTAGAAGTGTGACTTTGCTTTACTTCCACATTCCTAAAGACTTGCATGCTAGGATTAACTGGTGACTCTGAGGTTACCCTTTCTTGTACGCTTAGAATGTTATATATTAGACACCTTACCAGAACTGGTTCCTTCATTGCACCCAACCTTGCTACTCCCAAGCTTGGTGTAAATAAAGTAGGTGTGAAAAATGTATGGCTGGATGAAGCAACATTTCTTTTACAATAAGCAAACATTTCAAGTCTACTATTTACTGATATTTGTTATGGATTGGACTTTATCAGGTGTTGGTTTCTGCTTTGCACCCTGAGTAGAATCTGGCCACCCACGAACTGAACTGAACTTCACTCTGTATTACTGTACACTACTTAATGTAGCATAAATCAACAATGTAGCACACATTGACAAATTAAACTGATTTGGTTGTGCCTCTTTAAAAAAAAAGATATTGTTGTTTGCACATTTGTTTTAAACCATAAAAAACTATTTTGACAGGCCATTCAGCCCAACAAAGCACGTCAAACCTAAACAATATAAAGTGAGGTTTTAAAGGTCCATACTCTGTACCAAACTTGAATTTTTAGATGCATTCACATATAGTGCATAAAGCACCTATTGCAATAGCCATATCTACCTGTCTGTCTGTCTCTCTGTTTGTCCACATGAAACAATGCAGCCCCTCGTGTACTGATTTTGTTGAAATGTGGCACACTTATACTTTAAGGAAATTTGTCAAAATAGTTTAATCACATCTATACAGTTTTCACATTTTCTGAGTCTCCCATTGAAAATCATTCATGAATCCGCAAACTTGTTTGTCTTAAAACAGAGAAACATTCTGAGCAGCTTCAGCTAAGAATTAGTTTACTGTTTCCATTTTACCTTCACAGTGGTTACAACAACTTGTACATTTTGTATATTTTACTGTTTATCATCCCTGGATAGCAGGTTGTGACGGCACACAGATCCCCAGTACAAATTTATGAAAAACTCACTGTCTGTCTGCTCACACGGGACGGCAATTATCTGTCGGAAAGTCCAGCTTTGCATGTGCGGAAACCTCTGCATCAGCAAATTGCTTCTGCTTTATGAAGTCTTACCTGAAGACAATCAGTGTGCATTAGCATTTCACAGCTCCCAATGCTTTAAATCATAACAAGTAAGTTAAATGATCTTCCTAACTGTAAAAGTATAAAATCCAAGTAAGGAAAACAAATGAAGTACAGCATGTGAGCCATTATGCATAGAGCAAATAAACATCTAGTCAGTATTTGACTTACACTAATCTAACCTCACAGCTCCATGACATTTCTAATTTCTGGCTATGTGTCCCAATAAATAACTAAAGAATATCGACCGCCCTTATGCTACACAGGTGTTTGGGACTTTGAAAATCTGGTCACCCTGGAATTTAACATCAAAGTGCCCCATTCAACTGATATCCATAATGGTGAGTTACTGTAATAAAGTTTTCCTATCACTTCTGTTATTTACTAACATTTACCATAACTGAACAGCTTTGCAAGTCCAATTTCATGAAAATTACAATGACCAAACCTGCTCAAGCAGAGAACAAATTAATTACAAAAGCTTTTTTTTATATATATTTATTAACTGCCAATGCAAATTGTCACTGTACATGAATATGAGTGTGTGTGTGTGTGTGTTTATGTGCATGTTTGAGTAAGAGTGGTTCCTATGATGAACAAGAGTACTGTCCAGGCTTTACCAAATTCTGGTGAGATTTCCTACACAACCATGAAATGAAATGAGAAGATTCTAGACTGTAACTACTGAACTCAGTCAATTGAGGGCTACAGTATCTGCACAGTTCTCAAATGTATCCAAATGTTTCACAGTTTGCACATTTTCTAACTTGTTTATGACTTTAAAAGGAAACTATAAATCTGAAGAAATTAACAAATCAATTTCTTGAGATGAAAAATATATTAAAATGAAATTACACAAAGGAAGTGAATTAGTAGGTTAACAATAATGAAAATTATTCACATCTTCTCAAATTTCTTTTGAAAATTGCTCCAACTGTGCCATACTACTGACTATGTAACAGGAACAGAACCCAACAGATACATAAGGAGTTAAGTTAAAGGCTTGGTGTCTATCAAACTAGACCTCAGTGAAGTGGTATACAGTAGATCTCAGTTTTTAAAAGATGTATTTATTTTTTCAATAAATCTTTTCATAATGGTTTTCAGTAGCTATCCCTAACACCACATATCCTCTGGTTCTTGGCTTCAGTTTCAAGGGGGAATGTCTTATGTCAAATTTATATCTCCTGGGATACATATATATGCTGGAAGCCAAGATGAATGCAAAGTACCTGTGTGTGTTTCTGGTATAGTAGTGTGCCATCAGAGGCAAATATGATCAGTGAGTAAGGATTTGGAGCTTATTGATCAAGCAATCAGTTTACCAGGCCACAGCAAAAGACATCAGGTAAAAATTGTACTGAACATGTGGCAATATACCATATTATTATATAATAAAACTTCAACTCTGATATGCACTGGAAACCTGCACTCCCCCCAGAAACAATAGGTATCATGGGATGAATGCAGCTGTGTGTATTTTTCTTCTAAAAAATGTATTTATAAAAAATCATGACTCATTTTGCATTATTATTTCATGTTAGCAGATGTGTAGTTATTCTGTGTGTCAGGATTAACTTCTTGTTGCATACTGCTGCTCTCGGTAAATACAGACTTTTTTTCACTCATCTACCAACACTAAATCCTGAATGTATTTCTAAGTTAAGAACTTTTTCTTGGCTTGAAAATTTGCTGACAAAAAAACTGGTTGGACTCCTACATGTTTCTCCAATAAAGAGATGTCAGGTTCCAGATGTCTGTTACCATAAATGCTAGCCATTCTGGCACAAGAGGAGTATGAGTGAATTGCTTATGCACACATCAGCCTCACAAAGAGTGCAGATGTCATAACTTCAAACAATTTTCATTCCATGGTTTAAGATTACTGGAAAAAAGGCAGTACAATATATAGTAGGTCAAAAGTGAAAGAATGTGTGCTTGTACATGGCGTAATGCATTAGGATCATACATTAAATGGATGAGAACTCTATGGTGTTTGTTTCAAGTTTAGGCTTTGGGGTTATATTATATCTAACATTTTGGACGGCTAGCAAGCATTAAATGTGAACACTCCAGATTTATGCATATTACTGAATATTATTAAATAAAGAAATAAAAAATGACTAGTCTCTATGAAATTGTCTCCTCTTATTTGCTATTTGTGAGTTCTTATATTAAGGCACAAGTAGAGTGGATTTTAGGAGGAATCAGTACTGGAGTCAGTAACTCTTTTGATTTATCTGGTTTACTGTATATGATAACTAATACTTTAGATATAGTGCCTATAAAAAAATATTCACCCCGTTGGAAGCTTCACATTTTATTGTTATACAACATTGAATCATGGCAGATTTGATTTGCCTTTTTTGACACTGATCAACAGGAAAACACTCGGCAATGTCCAAGTGAAAATATACCTTTGCAAAGTGGTCTAAATTAATTACAAATATAAAATGGAAAATAACTGCATAAGTATTCACCCCTGTCAAGTCACTATTTAGTAGATGCGCCTCTAGCAGCCAGTTGGGTGAATACTTTTTATAGGTACTATACATATAAAGCAGATACAGTAGATCAAATCAACATGTAGTTCAAAAGAAATTATAGTAGAGATATATTGTAAGATACCTGCATCACTTTAAATGTGGGACTTGGGATATTGTGAAGTCTGCATGCCATTAAGCTGAGTGGAGGCAGTAAAATGACCTTTGTGTTTGTGTGGTTTGATGGATGGATGGATGGATGGATGGATGGAGTCACACATGTGTGCATGGGGGACAGTTTACAGGTTCAAATAGTGTTATCTGTCAGCCAGACCAGGGGTTGGCGCTCTCACCTGATCCACTCTCCTCTTGTTCCTCTGCAGCCCAGCAGAAGACCCTGCATCTCAATGACATCGCCATCAGTCCACCCACTGTTGACACCACTTCCAGCCAACCCTGATGACATCATTTCTGGTACCCAGAATTCCCCTTGCTGCTACATCAGTTCCTGTTCCAACCGCCCTTACTCCACCTCCTCCTCCTCCTCTTCCTCCTACCCACCATATTTATAGAGCCGTTTCAACTTGTTAGTCAGTTCAGTTGTGAACTCCGCTTCTGTAAAGACGTGTTTCTTTTTGTTGCTGATTTTCAGTATACAAGGTGGCCATCCCCAAACCTTTTTCTGTCTGCTGCCTAATTTTTTATCACAATAGATAGATAGATACTGCTTTACATGTCCAAGGGAGGATGTTTAGCCTTTAACAGGAGCTCAATTAATGTTATAACAAACAACAACACCCCTCTTCAAATACACATCAAAGTTACTGAAAAGAAAGAAAAAGCAGCATTATAACAAGATTAATGTTTGATCTTGTCAGACAGACAATCTGTAGAATTGGACAAGAAAAATGAAAAAACTGATTTAATCAAATACTTTATTACATTTGTGACAAGTAGAAAAAATATTATGTGTATTTAAGAAATGATTCTAAAGCAGAGATTGGAAATAATTAATATAATCAGTGTATTGCTATACATTATGAGACCAATTGACTGCACTATATACACACTCACACAAACAGCTGTAAATTTCCCAGACAGAAAAGCCAAAACCACAAGAAATATTCAGTTGGTTGTTTAGATTTTAACTTCTTTAACAACAGTTAGATTAAGCTAATGAGGAATTACGCCAATGTGGCCTCAGGTTTTTGTTCCAACCGAGTTCCTTAAGTCACTTCCCAATCTTTAGTTGCTTCTTTTCGTCTAACCAGAACTTCACTTCAAATCCTTCTTGCTTTCTTAACAGGCTGCCAATTAAGAATGAGATGTAAATGACAAAGAAACTAGCAGCTTATCATGAAGTATCTGTTTTACTACAAAATTTACAAAGAAATGAAAGAGGAAAAAATAGAGAACTAAAAATTACTAATTTGCTCTGGATGATACACCCAGAAAAGAAAAAAGTTCAATATATATTGATGTCATGTGGTCAAATGTAAATACTAACAAGCCTTAAAATTAAATAACAAGTTTCCTTATCAGCAAGGATTGTCCTTTGCAATTGCGTTAGAATAAAAACCTTAAGCCACTACCTCCCTCCAAATCAGAACCTGGAGGATCCTGAATTAAACACACTAGATTCAGTTTACTGAAACTTAAGTAAATAATTTCAATGCATACACAAGTTAGGGAACAAGCAAGCAAACAAGTACAGCAAGTGAACACTTAAATAGAAAAAAAAACAAATATGAGAGCCTACACAGAAAAACAAACAAGCCAAACTGAATGAAATTAAAAACCAGCAAAAACATGCAAGAATATTCAATTAACACAGCCAAAAGAAAAACACGACAATAAGGTCCTAAACACAGCACAGGCTAAATGACCAATGAATATTCCATTCTAAGCTCCACAATAAAGAAGCACTGTAATTATTAAACTAATAATTCTAAGGATATGGGCTCAATAATTCAGGTGTCTGAGGGCCATGAACTTTTTCAGACTACCATGTCTTTTGGCTTACCAAAGGGACTGAAAACAATAAAAAGGGAATGGGAAAAAGGAAAAAACACCAAACAAAATAAAAATGGGGACAAGGTCCTGACACTACTCTAATACACACACACTCTCACACTAGAACTACAACTTGAACTTTATTGTCAGACAACATACTTTAGTCACTCAGCATTTCTCTTGGGGTTATGACCATACTCTAAAAAGGTACATAGAATTAAAAAACACAATATACAATGCACACATTTTAAAAAATGGTAAACAACATAAACACTTAGGTATTTCCAGAAGTGGAGGTGTTTGGAAACTTTCTACTGTTTATTGTGAGTATGGTGAAGGCCTTCAAATGTGAAAGGATGGACTGACTATATTTCAGATTGTGGCAGATGAAATTTAATGTCAGTAAATGTAAAATATTACACATAGGAAGTAAAAATGTTAGTTTTGAAAATACAATGGGAGGTCTGGAAATCGAAAGTACACTTTATGAGAAGGATTTAGGAGTCATAGTGAATTCTACACTATCAACTTCCAGATGGAGTTCAGAAGGCATTAAGAAGGCTAACAGAATGTTACATTATATAGTGCCCTGATGTGTGGAGTACAAGTCCAAAGAGGTTATACTCAACCTTTATAATGCACTGGCGAGGCCCCATCTGGAGTACTGTGTGCAGTTTGGTCTCCAGGATACAAAAAGGACAGAGCAGCACTAGAAAAGGTCCAGAGAAGAGCAACTAGGCTGATTCCAGTGCTACAGGGGATGCACTATGAAGAAAGATTAAAAGAGCTGAGCCTTTTCAGTTTAAGCAAAAGAAGATTAAGAGGAGACATAATTGAACAGTTTAAATTGTAAAGGGAACTATTACGGTGGATCAAGACTTATTTTAAAATGAGTTAATCAAGAATACGGGGACACAGTTGGAAACTTGTTAAGGGTAAATTTCGCACAAACATTAGGATATTTTTCTTTACACAGAGAACGGTGGACACCAGGTAGCATGGTAGACAATAAGACTTTAGAGACTTTCAAAACTAGACTACATTTTTTTAGATGAATTAAGTGGCTAGAACTGAAAAGCTCTATTGGGCTAAAAGGCCTGTTCTCGTCTGATTGGTCTAATGTTCTAAAGTTTGTTTCCCCTATTCCCTTACTATTGTCTTGTGTGCATTTTTTGTGTATGGTATCTTTCCCAGGTCCTTCTTTTTTCTTATTTTTCTGATTTTGAAGGGCCAGTTCTAATGGAGATAGTGCCCTCATTAAAACAGGCCCTCTCCGGAGTTGGTGGCAATGTGGTTACACACATCTCTAAGCCAGGGGTGTCAAACCCAGGTCCTGGAGGTCCACAGTGGCTACAGGTTTTCATTCTAATAATCTTCTTCATTGGAGACCAGTTTTTGCTGCTAATTTATTTCTTTTGCCTTAGTTTTAATTAACTTGACTCAGGCTCCTTAATTATTTATTTTGCCTTAACTAGCAGCCAAACAATAATGAGACTCAAAATAAGCTAACACACGACCAGGTCCCCCGTGTCCATCAAACAATATCTGAAATTAAACAAAGGTGAAAGTGTCAGTAATGTTGATATCTCAGGTCACCAAAACATTTTGATGGTGTTCTTAGAAAAAACAGAAAATCAACAGTTTTGGAAATGTCTGCTCTGGCAGAATGAGAGCAGCAACAAGCCATGGAATTAAATAAAGGGTTTAATTAACAGCAAGAATCGGCTTCTCATTAAGAGATTGGTTGGAGTGAAGTTGGTTGGAATTTGACATCCCTTTTTAGCTGGTCATCTTTTGGCTCGTTTCACATCTCATTTCTGTTTGGCTGTCATTTAATGAAGAAGATAATACATTCAGAGGACTGAATCCTTAACAACAAAGCTGTTAAAATGAAGCAAAAAGAAGTTAATTAGCAGTGAAAACTAGTCACTGATTAGAAAAAGGATTAGAATGAAAACCTGCAGCCACTGCGACCCTCCAGGCCTGGAGTTCGACACCCTTGCTCTAAGCTAATATGATGAATGTCTTGAAGGGCAGGCATTTCCATTCATGGGTGAAAGTGGTGAGTGGAGCTACCCAATCTGCTTTCTCTGTTCAATTTCACACAACTGTACAGTGCATAGAATTTTATGATGCAGTCAGATCTGTGTGTGACTTTATAGGCATTACATGATAGTTCGTTTTACTTTCCGAGAGTATTAAGCTTGACTTTATCATTATAAAGAAATACCCATTTTGAGTTTTACTTTGAAAGACGACAACTTGTCAGATTCGCAACAATTTGAAATAGTATGATTAAGGAGAGAATTTAATTATAGTTTAAAGGAAGACAGAGTAAAGTGAACTGTGGTATATGTGTTGGAGAACTTTTAGACATATTTAGAAATTAGATATATAATTGCTACATTAATATTTCTGTTCATTTTGATGTACAGTAATTAAAAAGTTTATAAGAAATAATATTTAAGGAAAAAAAAATGCTATAAGTGTCATGTGTTGTAAAATGTTGCGCTACGTCCAGACATGCATTTTGATTTTTTCAGACATCTCTGGAGTCTGTGTACAAGTACATTAACTAAACATTTAGCTTAATTGTTAGTGAATGTAATATAGCTAATTATATAATGTAAATGATTTCTTTTTGATCACCACATACTTTTAAGATACTGACATGGGTGTATTTCTCATGTTATAAGATGATCAATGTAAATACCTTTTTCTGGAAATAATGAGAATAGTATCACTGTTACAATTTCAAAAGAAGTAATTAGTAATTTATAACGGATTACTGTCTTTGAGTAACTGTCTCAACTATGGTCTTCTCAGACGTATCCATCACCTAAGAGTGCTATAAGCTGCTGCCACAGGCTTGCTACTGTGGCATTATTATGCTTTAAATGGTGTATTTTCAGCTCCTTTTGCATTTTCTATTCCATTTGCTATTTTAAATCTTTTAGTATTTTTGTAATAACTCAGTGTGCCTCAATGGAGATATATTGTTGAGGTGTTGAAAATAACCTTGGAAATTTTATGCTTTAGGATTACCCCATTTGATTTTAGTCACTGCTCTTTTGTTCAGCTTCTTCACTACAATTTAATTAGTTAATTGTTTTTGTTTGTTTAATTATTTGTTCCTTTTCTGTTTAGAATTAATCATTTGTTAATTGATAAGTGATTTGTGGTTTATTCATTTGAATTCCAATTAAGTAAATATATCCATTTTGAGTTTTTGGAGTTTTTTTACTTTTCTTTTTGAGTAACATAACATAACATAAGTCAGTAATAAAATTTGCACGTTTTCTTTTAAAATCAATTTTTTTAAGTCGATTTTAAAATCATAAACTTACTGGGTGTTGAAGCTAACTGTGCTTTCTTTTTGATCACCACATATTTTAAGATACAGACAAAGGGTGTATTTCTCATGTTATAAGATGATCACTGCAGATAGCTGGTTCCGGTATGATGTCAGAGGGGGACACTTTTACATTTTTTTTGTGCACTGGGTGGCTCCATTAGGCACCCACTGTTGGGACTGGGGGGGTGAGAAGTTAAAAGGCTATCTGTACCTATTAATGGTATTTGCTATCCTGCAAGGGAATCACTGCTTTGAAGTCTGACCTTAGAGAATGTTTGTATTTACCTGGCTTGGAAATATTGGTTTCTAATCAGCATATCTGTACCTATTAATGGTTGGTAACCATACATTTTGTTAACTTATGTTTTTATTAATTGTTAAACCCAGGCAATTTAGAGGTGCCATTGATTAGACTGTTTGTCCAGGACTGACAACAGAGGGGTGAAGTAAATATAAACTGCTGGCCAGCAGAAGGCAGGAGGGAGAGTCCACAGGAAACGCTGCCAAGACACTGGACAGGGCACAGGGGCCTCGCAGGCAGACAAAGGTACCTGGCTGGCACGACGTGAGGCACAAGGACGGCAACATATACTTCCAGGGAGGAAGAGACAGCTCCACAAGGAGACGCCAGTTGTGGGTCCAGCGAAAGAGGGAAGCCGCATGAGAGGACCAAGCGAAGCTGACAGACGAGGAATGAGGCGTGCCTAGGTCCCAGCCACACAAGGAGCCCAGAGTGGAAGAAAAAGGAACAACGAAGAGACGCTGACAGGGAGTCAACAATTTGACACAACTTCTGCCGGGGAACAGAGTGCATCCATGAACAATTAAGTGTTGGGGTAACACAGTGCCCAAACTGGACTCTACAGCACTAAAGGTTGTATCCTACAATTCTTGTTTTTATGGACTTTTAGAGTGTGGACTGTGTATTTTCCTTTTACAAAAAAAGGAAATTAATTCCTGATATGTTTAGGTTCTGTTATGTTCGTTTATCTTTTTAATGTACCTTATATTGTCTTGTACAATAGAATTTACTGTTGCTTTTTTCTAAATTACTGTTGTGTCTTTCATTGTGTGTTTACTCACCGCCCAATTTAAAGAAACCTGTGTGCTGTTATTGGTAAATTTCAGGAGTTCCCAGTCTCTTAATAAAACTGGGTGGCGTAGTCGGATATTTTAAGGGTGTCTAAGTTAGATTACCTACTAGGGGGCTCCGCCCCCTGCTCGCTTCGCTCGCCAACCCCTGGTGTTGGGAATCACAAAGAGCGTGATGTATGAATGAGATATAGAATAGTGTGACGGTGTAGATGATGCAAATAGAAAGCAAACAATAAAGTGTGTGGCACAGTGTAAAGGTTTATTTGAAAATTTCTTTGTACACGCCGTTTAAGTGTAAAAGGTAATTCCAGGTCAGAACTTGTAAGGTCATTTAAGATGGTTATTGTTGTGATCAGAGTCAAGTTTGTCAGAGCTTAGAAAGAGTTGTGTCTCTCCAGGAAGTAATGGAATGACTTGGGTATTAATGTTTTCCATATTAATATTTTTTGGACATAATATAGTGCGTTGTGTTAAAAGGGGCATTTGGTCTAATGAGATTGCTGTTCCAAATGTCTCTGTAACTAAGTCGTCGCAGATAAAGGCTTGAGGAATTGTAATAATATGTGGCTGAAGTCCAGCTGTATTGGTGAGTGTACCATCTCTCAGTTGTAATAAGCAATTGTTATGATCTGGTTCTGGACATCGTATCTTTTTTACTAACTGTATCTTTTGAAAGCAATGCCAATTGTCTGCATATTTTAAGGTGCACTGAACAATAGCTGAGTGCATGGCATCTGGAAGAATAGCTAATCACTGTCTAAAATCTCCTCCTCATAAAAGTACCTTTCCTTCAAATCGAATATTATTATTCATAAACGTTTGTAGAAGTTTATGAATGGTCTTGAGTAAGTGACTTCATGCCATTGAACATTCATCAATAAACAACATTTTTTCAAGACGGATGTCACGTGCAGTGCCACCGTTAATGTTCATAGTGGATACCGATTTGTAGAATCTAATGTAGTTGATAAAGATTTCACTTTCAGGTACATCGTCAGTTATAAGCTTCTGTAGATATTCAGTATATGAATGTAAAGAAGGCAGTCTAATTTGACCCTTTTGACAACAACGTGTAAATGTATAACTTGTATTGCCAGTTGTTTCTTCAGGGAAGTGAACTGAATGACAATGATTGCAAATGACATTCATTAATCCGAATGAATTTTCCTGGTGTATGTTTTGCTTGTGCTGTTTGAGATGCGCGTTGTTGCATGTGTAGTATTTGGGACGTGTTGTTTTGTAGCTGTATTCGATTTGCTTGTGCTGTGTGAGAAGCCCGTTGTAGCCTTCCTTGCCGTTAACGTATGTCTGAGACGGGAGGTGTTTCGTTTTGAATCCGTGCCTGTTGCGATGCAGCACTTTGATTGATAGTTTGCGTAATGTGGATCTAGGATGTAGATTTGTGCATATTTGCGTTGTTGATTTGTTTCAGGGTGCACTGTTCCAATGCGATACAGTATTTGTGCACATATGCGAAAGTAGTATGGGCCATTGCCTTTTGGTGGCCTGATATTTACTCCGGTATATGCAAAAGCAAATGAACCATTGTAGGATCTAATGCAGTTCATAAAGTTTTTACTTTTAGGTACATCGTTAGTTAGAAGCTTTAGTTGAGCTTTGCGTTTTTGGAGTCGAGACATTTTTTCTTTTAGAAATATGGATAAGTAATAAGGAGTATTGCACTCACTGTTTATATGGAGCCTTTTCTGCGGTTGAACGGTTAATAGTGCCTTATTGTAATGAGATCCACCTATGCTGCATAGCCGTCTATTTTGTTGTTTCTTTCGTGTTCGTGTGTTTGTTCCTGTTATCATTTCCTTTTCGTTTTGTACCCGTGACCGTGTATTCATGACTTGTTTCTTTCTCAGCATGCGAAATATGGATAACTAATAAGGAGGATCGCAGTCACTGTTAATATGTTTCTTTTTCTGCAGTTGAACGGTTAATAGTGCTTTATTGTAAGGAGATCCACCAATGCTGACACCTATGCTGTCTAGTGTGAAGGTGTTGACGTTCACTTTAGAATATGTGGCTTTGGGTGTCACTTCTTATGGATGTGTGTGTGTGTGTGTCTTCTTTCTTTTTGTGTTCCTGTGTCTTGTTGAATCCCCCTCTTTGTGTGTCCCGTCCCTTGCTTGTAGGGTCTGTGGGGTGGTTTTGTGTTCTTTTTTTTGTGTTCCATGGGCTTGTTGAATCCCCCTCTTGGTGTGTGTCCCGTCCGGTGCCTGTAAGGGGGGGGGGGGGGGGGGTGCATTGCTGTTGTGCGCGAGCGTCTTTTTTTTTATTTTTATTTTTTTGGGTCTAGTTTCGTGTGCAATGTGTTTCGTGCTTTGCTTGCGTTTGAATACTTTTTTATGTGCCGTTTCCTTTTTTCGGTGCTCCTTGCGCCTCATTTCTCAATTTTTCCTGTGCTCACTCCTTATTTCTGTGGTCTTGTCTGCCTCTCGCGGCCCCTCATCCGCCTCTCTCGCCCTCTTTTATCCGCCTTTCTCGGCTCCTCAGCAGACCCTCGCGGACTCTTTTTGCGCCTGCGCAGTACGTCTTTTTGCAGCTACGGCCCATTGCCGGATGTGCCTGCGTCCATCATCCGGTTTAGCATTCTCGGTTAGTAATATGGATAAGTGTGACCAGACACCTGTGACAATATCAATATGATCTCTCATCTAGAGGCCACTGTACTAGCAATAATATTACTGTTTACTGACTCCAAACTTGCAAGTGTTCAAGTGGTTCAAGTTAATTTTATCTTTAATTATTAAGAAGTATTTTTATTATGAATTATTTCACTGACACAGTGTTAAATCTCAGCCAGGGTTCCTCCATTGGCTGGGATTCTAATTCTTGTTTTATGTTTCTTTTGTTCATTCTTGATTCTTTTGTTTATGTTAATTATCTGCATCATTCTGTGATAAGAGGTTGGTGGCGAAGCATGATTTTTAAATAAATCATCGGGTCCCGGAGTATGCAGGCTCTGAATGGAAGTGTGTGTACGTGTATCCATGTACATGGCACTCTGGGGTTGATTAGTGTGCTTGGCTGATCACACAATCACGTCCAAATGCAAGTGGGTCAGTCCAGTGCCTCATTCACACCTTGGAGTAGGTGGAGGACGGCACCTGCACCCAATCAGGCAGGATAAGAGAAGCCTACACAGTATTCAGAACAGAGAAGACAGGTATCGGGTACCTGAGAGGAGAGAGGGAGGGGGAGAGAGAAAGAGAAAGAGAGAGAGAGAGAGAGGAGGCGGCAGAGCGGTCAGTAGAGCAAAACACCAGCACTATAGGAGCCGATCATCTCCACTGATTTATTGGAGGAGCAGGTTCAATGGTGGTGGAGTCCAAGTGTGCGAGAATGAAAATGGGATGACAGCCGACCCGAGCGGTCTTGCAGTTGCCAACAGAGGCTGCCAAGACAGGGGTTGGTAAGGAAGACTGCCAACATCTGGATAATCCACAGGCTGTGCAAGTTATGAGTGAGCTGGGGAGAGAGAGAGGATGTAATGCTGGGCTCAGATGAAGAATGGGATAATGATCAAGTCAAACCCAAAGGCAATATTTCAATTGAGAGAGAGATGTGATCCTGATCTTTGTCTTCTTACACAACTATAGGACAATCAAGGTTGTTTGGTGAGAATTGTCACACTCTATTTGCTTTTGTTTATGGCCCTAGATATTTGAACAATACTTACAGATTGAAACTTATTAAGCCTGCTTTCCTGCCTGCATGTTTGCTCTATTCTGTCCCCAAGGGAGTTTCTTATCTCGGTCAGTCAGATGTGAGGTAGGACACACCTGGGTGAAATCTAAAGCTGTGCTGAACAGAAGGAAATGGACCATAGTCCTGGGTGCAAGTGTATTGGAACTGTGAACTTTATATCCCCAAAGGTGGGTAAGTGTAAGAGTAGGCAATTGAAAAGGGGTTTACGTGTTATGGAGAGGTGATAATTAGTAGAAAATTAGTAGTACCAAAAAGAAATTTCAACATGACATTTGGTTTATATAAGTTATTTTTGCCTGATGGACACACTGCATTAGAAAGTGAGGTTCAGGATAGGAAATAAATTTATTTCAGCCACATTAGTAGTCTAGTTTTTTTCTAGATTTGCTAGACCTAAACACTAAGGCCTAAGCAGTCAAAAAGGTAAAATGGCTAAGCAGTCAGAAAAGGTCTAACTAGGTGTTGTGACATGAAATTTTGCATATAATCTGATAAATATTTTGTATGTCTTTATTTGTAAATCAGACAAAGCTAATGTAGTACCGTCTTTTTCCGAAAATAAGACACTGTCTTACTTTCTTTTTTGGTCCAAAATACGCACTAGGGCTTATTTTCGGGGGAGGACAAAAATAAAAGTATATTTATATATTTTTATTTAATATTTATTTATTTTACACAGAATACAGAAATTAAAATTTATTCAATTACAGTCATGTCATCTTCTTCTGGAACATCGTCATAAATCAAATTCTGAATTCTGTTCTGATTTTCCTCCAAATCCATTTCCTGTTGAATCATTGGCCCGAAACTCTCATGTCTTGCAATATAGCTATCGTTAAATGAAAACTTCTTGTCTAAGTAGCCTGTTCGTAGTGCATTGGAAACACAACTATCAGTTATTTTGTCCCATGAATTTTTTACCCAATTCACAACTTCCTGTAAGCCTGGTTTTACAAAATTACCTCGATGATTTCCGCATATGCATGCCCCCCTCCACCCCCTCCCCACCTCATTCGACCATACTCTGCGATACGCGCGACGCAGTACAACACAGCAGAGCAGAGCGGACACAATATTTATGTATTCATGCTGCCTTATGTTGTATTTTTAAGATAAATTCCAAGAATTAATTTGAAACGAACTGTAGAGGTAAACAATGAATTTCTCGGAATATTTTATTTCAAACATTTCTCTGAAATACGAGTATTAGGGAAGCTAAACATACTTAATAAATCAACAGCATTTTTTAACGAATTCTTTTTTTCACATTATTTTAACTAGGGCTTATTTTCGGGGGAGGGCTTATATTACAAAAAGTTCCGAAAATCTCGATAGGGCTTATTTTCGGGGGATGTCTTATTTTCAGAAAAAGACGGTATTAGTGTTTCAGGATTTCACTGATGAGAACAGCAATGCTTTCATGTCTAACTAACCAACCACCATGGAGTCTTTAGGTCTGACTCAGAATGTGAATTTTATTGCAGGGTTGGGGTGTGCCTTGAGGCAGGTGTGAAAAGGCAGTGTGGGGGGGTGGAGCATCAGACCAGCTTGGCAAGAGTGATTGTGTTTGGACTGAGAGCCTAAAAGCCATTCACAAAGCCATAAATAAAGCAACTAAGGGATAAACTGTACTGGAATTCTGTTGGTCTAAAGTAGGCTGTTTGGAATTGGTTTTGAATCAGAGGCCATTTTGTACCACAACGCCCTTTTGATTTGAAATTTGATTGTTTTACACGACCCCACAACCAACTCCAAACCAATCAGATGGAACATATACGCTCTTCAGTTTGCAACTGAAAGCCATAATTGCTAGAAAGTGGAAAAAGACTCCGGTAAAAAATGACAAACATAACTAAAGAACAAACAAAAGACTGAAGAAATTTAGTAACAATGAAATATATAAAAAAAGAGAAAAGTAATCTTAAGACGTTGATAGCTAAATATGAGATAACTTGTAGTAGGTGATCTATAGATGGATGCCATTTATGATTTATCTTTGTAAACTGTTTTTAGGGCTGTAGTGCCAAATAAAGGGCATATTTGTGGGTAACATATATAAATAGAGGATAGTGGGATTCTTATATAAGAATGAAAAATCGTAGTGGCAACACAGAACAGAATACTTCAGTTTTAGTTAGTTTTTCTTATTATCCATATTTTGGACATTTTATTTTTCACAATAATAATTTACATAAGTGGAACCACAACCGTCTAAATATTTCTTAATAACTACTACTTGTCTTAACACTACAAAGTTAAAATAGAATCTGCAACATTCAATTGGAACAAATTCTGCAAAATCTAAACAGTTACACCCAGTCAAATTATCATGCAACCGCATGCACAATGCTGTAACCGTACCTCTAATGAGCACAAGGTATTTTCTGTTCCGCACGAGGTGACTCCAATACATTTGTTTTAAAGAAAATACATATTTATTGTGAGTTTTTCTCACTACAAAAATGCATTTAATTAGTAAATTAAAATAACACCCATGTTTTACATTGGTGTCAGGAACAAATTTACCTATTTTCCCTGTGGCAGTCAAAGTGAAGTGTTAGGCAGAATAAAAGTGCAGTATGTCAGCAAATAAGCACAATTGTTAAGGCATGCCTTAGCATATTATATTATATTATATTATATTATATTATATTATATTATATTATATTATATTATATTATTCTGATTCAGACACACAGGTAGGCAGAACTTTTCCCAGCAGCATTGGGGATGGGGTCCTGGAAAAGGCACCAGTCCATTGCAGGGTCCTCTCATTCACACACCCATGGAAGACAAAATATAATAGCCAATTATCTTATACCATAGGATTTGAACCCAGGATGCTGAATCCGTAAAGAAGTAGCATCAGATGCTTTAAAGATTTTTTTTGAAATTGAGGAAAGTAAGAAAGCAGTTCTAAAAAGCTGTGAATTGGCATTTGTGTAATCATATTAATTGAAACAAGTACAAATTCAACCAGGCAGCACGGGGGTGCTGGTCTCTCACAGTAAGGATGCTATTGAGCTTTGATTGTATGATTTACTGCTTACAGTTATGTAAAGTGCTAAGTCTTCAGTGAAAATGTCTCAAATTGACATGCAGAAATGCTTTTATGCTTTCGGAAGTGAAAACACAAGACACCTTATTATATCATAGTGATGAATAAAGAAATCTTTTAAGTGTATGACTGCCAAGTGCCAATATGTGCACAGTAAACGTAATTCAGGTTCAAACATTTTTTTACTCTAAGTGTTAACTGCAAAAGCTTATGGAGAGAAAGAACATTGATAATAGAGCAACATTTTTTTACCATTTTGATAATGGCACCAGTTAGGTCCCACAAAGTGGAAGCACTCATCATTTACAGTGACTGTAAAATCTGCAGACATGGGAACTGCAGGTTTAGACACATCACATAATTACGAAGCATACTGACACTAAGTGCCACGCTGTTTTCAGTAGATGTTGAAGCATTGCATTATTCTAATTTTGGTACAAAACTCTTGTTTTTGCACGTCATTTCTTTTAGGGGAAGGGTATGTTGAAAAACACAAAGTGTCTTTCATTCACTTTTTCATAAAAAAGTAATCAGGTTCTCATCTGGAAAAGAATGTGACTTCCTAAAGTTTACTGAAATGAGATTCTGGCAGATTTCAGAAACCCAGGCCATCACGCCTTATCCAGGCAGCCCAAATATATTGCCTTGTGGTTTGGCAGCTGTGTGTGAATTTGACATACTTATCAAATTCACAGACAAACCAAGTTTACAGGAATACATTCACATTTTTGCCACTTTTACCATCTTTAGAGGAAATATTGTCAGACCCCACCTTCTGCAATTCATATAATTACAGTTTTATTTTATATTTTAAGGATTTTGTTGGTCATTTATAACTAGTCATATAGTTTGTTGAAAAGAATAAATAAAAACCAACTCTGAGTCATTGTATTTAAGAAATATCAGCCTACAGTTTTAAAACATTTCTATATTCTGTAATAATTTCTGCGGACCTACTGCATGCTCTCCACATGTCTGAGTGGGTTTCCCTCTCAGTATTCTGGTTTGCCTCCCACAACCTCAAGGATAGGCAGGTAAAGGTTAACTGGCAGCTGTAAATCAGCCATGTGCGAGTGTATGTATGAGTTGGCTCTACAATGAAGTGGTGCCCTGCTATGTCTGGAGCAGAAAAAACAAAAAACTAAAGACCTCCATCTACTAGTGCCCAAACACATCCCAAACCCTGTGATTGCAGTCAGACTGCTGTTCAGACCATTTCAAGTGGGTTGTGAGTGAGTCGTGCAGTGGGTCGCTCTGATGAATGCACTCAACCACTTCACCCACTCTGATGATCGTGAACATGGACCCCCCACTCTGACCATTGCATTCAATTCACCTTGGGGGACCACTCTTGCTCTGGGTCGTGAGACAATTATATGGGAAAAGGTGGGTTACAACAACAAAAAGGTTGAGAAACACTGGTCTAGACAACACCATAAAGGCATCTAATTCCTCACATGGAATAAAGCAGAGAACCAGTTAAAGAACATGTGGAGAGGCTTTAGTGGGGCAAAAATTACATTAAGGTTCAGGAAAAAAGCCCATAGCTAAGCATTTGTCAGGAGGTGTATAGTTTAAAATTGGGTGTGCTGATAATTTTGATTTCTAGAAGCAAATGTTATCATTTTTAAAAGTGGTAATCAACAATCAAGGTTATATAGTGAGAAAGTTCTCTTTGCCATATTGAATTTAAAGGAATGTCTCTTAAGGAGGCTTTGCTTGGCACAGGATAAAAAGAGGAGACTGTTTTTTGAGATTTGTGCTAAATAACAAAAAGAGTTATGCATTTTAATATGTTTTTGTTTTTCATGGCACTAGAGAGATGGCAAAATGTTGCATGGTGGCTGGATTCTCAAGTGAGAATTTCATTTTACCTTGTCGATATGACAATACGACTACTACAAAATTAGTTTTCTGTGGTACTGATTAACTCATGGATTAACTCCTTTGTACATCTGGAGGACACTTGTCGGTGGCCTATGCCCAAGGAGGGGTAGAAGGTGTAAGTAAGTACTAAAACACATGAATTACAAATTCTAGCATTTTTTATGTCATATATTTATTGCTTAAAGACCAAGTAAAAATGGGTGCCAAAAACTTAAAATCAAATATTATGCCACCATTACATTTCTATTGCTAGAGAACACTACACCCTTCACAGAGTCTCTCTTACTTAATGAACACTTACAAGAACTGATCCCCATAATGTTCTCCAGTCAATGATAGTACCACACCACACGGGAGAAAGAAAATGATCTTGTAATATCATATCATCTCTAAAGGAAATCATTCATGTAGAGGTCCCCTAGGGACACAGTAATACTTGGAGGGCATGGCCCCTCATGGTTTCTCTTTTCCATAAGAAGGTAGCCATGGTCCCCATTATTGGTCCCTGCTATAAATCAGGAGGTAAGGCAGAAAGGAAGTTAATATGTAACTACAGTAGTTAAAGGAAGTTGTTAATGGTCTTTTTATTTAAAGACTTTGTAATAAGTGATCTGTGGCATAGTGCAGATTTTAAATAAATAATCAATTGCTGAGAGTGTGCAGGTTCAGAACAGTGCTCCGGGGTTGATTGCAATGCTTGGCTGATCGTGCACTCATGTGCAAATGTGAGCTGATCAGTCAGGTGCCGCATTCACACCTCGGAGTGAGCAGAGGGTCACAATCAGGCCATATAAAGAAGAGTCTGCATGGCAGAGGGGGGAACAGAAAGATAAGAACAGAATAAGAGAGACAGATGTTATTGAGGAGAAAGCGAGAGAGACAGAGACAGAGAGAAAGAGAGAGAGAGAGAGAGACGAATATACAAAGGGAGGATCAGGAGATGCCAGGGTGTGGTGGAAAGGATCCCAGAAGCAGCGTACAGCTGATGCTCAAGGGGGGCTGAAGAGGGCTGCTCCAACTGAGCAATTTTGTGGTAGCTTGAGTGGCAATGCTTTGCTGTCATGTAAGGCTGAAGGGTGGCAGTGAGAGTTGAAGGACAGAGGCTCGGCGTGGCACCCTGATGGGAGCCCTTTGAACAGCAATGACCTGAGCTTGTGAAGAAGGTTGGCTGTTGATGTCAGAAGGATGTCTCCTCTGGTTGCAGCATCCCGTGTGGGGTAAGCAGGGGAGACATGCGCTCTGCTCACGAGAAGTGGCTTTACTGTATACAACAGCCGGGCAGATTGTTGTGGTAAGTCAGTCAAAGTTTATTTTATATAAAATTTACCAACACACCATCCAAACCAATAGAAAAGAAATTGAGCACACCATTAGTGTCTGTTATCATTCTAAGGCCTCAGAAATTCTTACCAATTCTGACAAATCAGAAAACAGAGTAATTTTTTGGAATAGGGTCCTCACCTTTTTCTCTTGTACTATTTTTATAAATATATTAAAATATATTTTTGCTGGAAAAGACAGGTACAAATTGTATCAGGTTATCTGATTACCACCCAGTTATTGATAACTGCCTGCTAGCTATGAAAAAATAATTTAAAAATATTTAAATCATAATTTATATGATTTGAATATAATTCACCTCTCTAAACTTCCATGAGAACATTAATGCTATTACAAACTATAATTAATTCCTAGTACTGCTAATAAATGGGTTTGTTGAGCCATCTAGTTAAAAAAGTTCAGTCGGAAACAAGGATTATCAGCAGATTAGGCAGTGGCTAGAAAAAGCGTCTGTCACCAGTGTGACCTGTTAGGGCCTGGCTGGCCGTCCTTGATATTATTAGATGCTGTGAAACACACTGTAATGCACACTTTGCTTTCAAATTAAAATGTCAATTTCTGTGAATACTAATGATGAATTAGTAATCCTAACCTTTAAACATTATAGCTATCTGAAAGGAGTGACCCTGAATTGAATTAACACGTCAAAAGCCATAAATAAATCATGAAGGTTTTTTTTTTTTTAACAGATCCCTGACTAAATGACTGCAGTCTAAAAATGACTGCGTAATGTTTGCTGTGCAAAGCTACTATGGGCCATTCCCAGAATCTTTTAACACTTAGGAAACAAGTCTTGGGAACTCTGCTGCCAAAAGTCTTGTGGGTCAAATATTGAGTTTCCATATGAACAGTCAGCTGTTTTCTGTGAGGTACAAGAGTGCTAACCTCAGTCTCTTAGCTGCTGTTTCACCTGGGACACCAGCTACTTTATTTTGGCAGTTACAGTGCATTAAACCTCAATGCGCATTAATGGTATTTGCACTGTGCATCTGCTAGGACATTTCAAGATCATTTTCTTTTTTTCATACTATAATTAATAATAGAGCTGAGGTGCCCATGATCAAACAGGTACACAAAGTCATACTCCTTGCATGAAGTTTGCATGTTCTCTCCGTGTCTGCTTGGATTTCCTCCGGGTGCTCCACTTTCCTCCCACTCTCCAAAGACATGCGGGTTAGGTGAGTTGGCAATGCTAAATTGGCACTAGTGTGTGTGTTCGGCCAGCGATGGACTGGCACCATTTTCAGGGTTTGTTCTTGCCTTACGGCCTAAGCTTGCAGGGAGAGGTTCTAGTCCCCACCCCGCAACTCTGGTCTGATCTAAGCGGGATTAGAAAATGACATGATATACAGTAACTCTTGTCTAGTGAATGAACAAAAATAAAAACATTCCCAAAAAACAATGCATATATGTCAGGATACAAAAAACAAGGTTTACAAAAACTACAGAGTTGAGAGAAATGATTGGTGCAGTATCTGAGTCAGTTGGTGTCAGATGGTTTGAGCATGTGGATGTGGAGCGAATGAGACTAAGAGGGGACCAAACAAAGCATGGGTTGATTTGGTAGCAGATAATATGAAGAGTCTCAGTCCCAAGAATGGCAACAAGCATGTAAAGTACAAGAAAGAAATTAAGAAAGAGAACAAGTAGGGCAAAGTTAAGGATTGACTGTCAGGCTTTGGGTATGAGAAATTAGTGCAAGGTGCTAGGAATCTATTTTATAGTATTTGTAGAAATGTTCACAGTTTTAAATAACCTTATTGTCTTGCCTTTAAGTAGATTTATGTTTATGTTATGCATCACTAAATAAATTGTAGTTTAATTTTTGAAATTTACCTATATAGTTTTTAGTGTATGTTTTTTTCTGGGGCTTAAATCAGCAGTTGTGAAGCATCAGACATAAGGTAAGAACCAAGCATCAATGATGTTCAAGAAAAAGGAAAACTCATTCATACCAGCTCAGTTTAGAGCATTAATTCGACTGATCTGTTCATCTTCAGGATGGAAATATAAACTGAAAAACTGACAGAATAACCACGAGAACACAGGGGGAACAAGCTAACTCCACAAAGTTAGTCCCCATCAAGAGCACAGTGACATAGTACTTGAGTGATTAGCCCTGCTACGTCATACTCTGATAGATAGATAGATAGATAGATAGATAGATAGATAGATAGATAGATAGATAGATAGATAGATAGATAGATAGATAGAGAGAGAGAGAGAGAGAGAGAGAGAGAGAGAGAGAGAGAGAGAGATAGATAGATAGATAGATAGATAGATAGATAGATAGATAGATAGATAGATAGATAGATAGATAGATAGATAGATAGATAGACTTTATTTGTCCCCATGGGGAAATTAAAACTTTACAGAACATCGAGAGAGTGAAAGAGAAATATATATATATATATAATATATAAATAATAAAACAAACAGCAAACCCCTAAACACACATAATAACATCTGGTTTAAATACTGAAGAACTGCTGCAATCAATAACAGGGCTATAGGTGGCAGTAAGATGGTCAGACCTGTCCAGATGTTCATTTGAAGGCATTAACATTTGAATAAAGCAGATTCAGCTTGTTGTGTCTGAAAAAAGGAACATGCTGTTAGATGTTGGTTCAAAATTACTCATCGTTCTGTTGCAGAGTTTAAAAATAAACATCAATAGGAAGATGCAACCACTCCTAGGCAGTAATGTGGACAAATTCAGACAGTTTTTCAAAGTCTGAATCACACTTATTGGCTTTAATTGTAATTTGTCTTATTCATTAGTTTCCAGACCCTCTTCTGCTTTTACGACTTTCTCTGATCATATCAGAAGAAAACTGTCCTGCATTAAATAGCATCCGAAATATATTTAAACTGGTTCTCCACAATAAACAAATAACACAGTACCAAGAACAATCTGTGACTTGCCATAACATGTAAATGTTCATCCAACTTATTTAAAAGCGATCAAACATACCACATTTATGGAGACAGGCCAGTTCTGAGTCCTACTCACCTTACTTTTATCCTTGCTTCATATTCTTTCCATCTTAGGACAAGCTGCTAGTGAAATAAGGATGTTTCTGGCCTTGCATCCTGGGCTGCTAGGAAAGACCCTAGCCCCCATGACCCTTAATCAGAATATATGCTTTGGAGAATATTATTTTTACATTCTCAAACCATCTTAATTCCAGGTTATATTTTTTAAAACAGAAATACTGGGTAGTGCTGCTCTTGTTGGTCTCCAGGAGACTAGTCTCATGCTGTTATTCATCTGTGTGGAATTTGCACATTCCACTTGGGTCTGTGAAGGTTTTTTCCTTCATATCCGTAAGACACACATGTTGTATTAATTGGACACTCTACATTGCCCCAGAGTGAATGTGTGTCTGAATGTATCGTGTACAGTAGGTGAGTGGTTCCCCACATGGCTGCTTGGCCAGCCACAAACTTTGAACTGGATACAGAAAATGGATGGTTAATTATAAAATTAGATATTGGCAGTTTTCAAATAACCAGGAAAAAAAAATTAAAAATGAATTTTCCATATTGTAAGGCTCCTGCATGAGAGACAAAATTTGTGTCTTTTGTTTTCTTTTCCACATCTGTTCCCTCACTTGTTCATACAATATATCAAATTGATTTTTAGAGCACACCTCCTGGCAAAGTTGTTGTCCGCTGCGGATTTCACTCTTGGTTTTGGAATAAAAAGTACATTTGATTAAGAGCAATGTGTGTGTGTAGATTTCTGAGTAATTAATATACAAATCAAATACTGAATATTGCAAAGCTATATTGAAACAGGAAATGAATCAGAAAACATGATGTAGATAATCAAAAACAAAAAAAAAAGAAAATAGTTTAGAGCCTAAACACATAATCAAGGTGGTATAATGAAGTAAGCTTTCATCTGCTAGTATCAGCAACACAGTTTCAGTTATATCTGAAGGTATAAACTGACAATTTTGTTGCATATGAGAAGACATTGGGGCACAGCAGGTACAATTGTTCTGGTTGGGATGTCTTCTGTGTCAACACAGCATGTTGCCCCTCTGCTCACATGGGATACATCTGGACCCCAGTCTTTGTTCACAGTCCAAGGACTTGCTCTTAGGACAGGAGTGTCAAATTCAGTGTTATTGAGGGCCAAAAATAACACTTGGTGTGCTCAGCTCAGGCCATGCCGAAATATACTTTCAAAGCACTGCCACTACATTTTCTTTACAATAAAGATCCACAGGTACCTCTCTGCTCATCACAATCTTATATTTGCCTCGCATCACTCTTAAAACTGTCTTCCCTCTTTATCATCTTTTCTTTTCTTGGTCATTGCTGTGGGTTAAGAAAGCTATCAGGAGGTATGGAAACAAAATCAGCATTGAGTGATAAAAGAAGACTAGTGCATAAAGTGAGAATGGCAGTTTAGGGACAGGTGAGAATTTTTTGGCAATTTGAAACTGTACGGCAATTTACCACATTTTAAAAAAAAACA
Organism: Erpetoichthys calabaricus; assembly: GCF_900747795.2. Taxonomy (NCBI): domain Eukaryota; kingdom Metazoa; phylum Chordata; class Cladistia; order Polypteriformes; family Polypteridae; genus Erpetoichthys; species Erpetoichthys calabaricus. The sequence continues at coordinate 70,695,575 of NC_041399.2, read as the reverse complement.
GATGAAAAAGTGCTGGTGATGGATCACACAGAACACATCCAGAATTTCTTAGAAGTGGATAGTTAATATATTTAACACTATGCATTATCCATCCACATACAATAATCATGTCAACAGAAAAGACAAAAGAATTGTGTAGGGTGGTGGCAGCAGCTTCCATCACCTTCATGAAACTGTCACACCTTTGGCATCATACATATGGTACAGATTCACTTTTTCTTGTTGGGTCATTACAAGACACCAGGTTTCCATTGTAACTTTAATTGTAGCTGCACAGATAAATGTAAGCAGACACTGGATGTTCAATTTAATGCCAGTTGTTAATGTAACCGACTAAATTATATACAGATATAATTTACTGTATATATGAAGCACATGTTAGAGGAGGTCTTTCAGATTAAAAGTCCTCTTGGGCCTTATGTGACATGTATTAAATAATGACAAAGTGGGCCATTTTAGAAAGGTTCAAGAAACAGATCCAGCAGATAGGCCCAGAGTTTGATGTCATCCATTATACAGAGACTCTAGCTTGGCCTAGTTTACCTAATTGCTGTTAAGGGATTCAACTATTTAACAAGTAGAAGGATTCATGTTTTTCTTTTTTTATGATATTCTTAACAGTCCAGCTAGATATTTTATCAGACTACCATTGTAATGTTTTGGGCTATGAAAAAGTCATTATTTTATGTGATTAAACTTATTATTTTTTATTATTATATTCAGTACTAGCTTTCCCCCGCAGTTCCGCTCGTGTAGTACTGAAACAGGACAAACTTTAACAATCAATAAAAAAAATGTAATAATTTGCATTGAAAATGTATACTGATAGCTTTCGTATCCAAGGGCCTCTTGATATACAATATTTTTGGTTTTGCTATCAGGGGCGAGAATGTAGCTGTGATCTCTTTGGCAAAAATGTAAAAAGTTGGCAAGGTATCTCTGGCCATGTGAAAGGTAAGTACACTCCAATGTCAAACGTTGCCATTGTAGCTGAATGCGTTCAGCACTGACGGGAGAGCGTCCCCTCATGTGGGAAGAAGAGCACGTGGCCATGATATCTCTGCCAATGAGCAGGTACCCTCTAAAATACACGTAACTGTGATCTCTCATTTATATTTATTATCAGGATTTTTTCTTTATTTTTTGTGTGAACTGCTTTGCTTTGAACTTCACTAAAATCTTTAAAACGAAGACACTTGGACTGTGGAGCTTTTTTTGTATGACGCATCATACTAGTGCAGGAATGCTTGTCTGACAGCTGCAGTCACACTATTTTGAACTATTTGGAAACCCTTGTCAAATGCAGCTACAGTTACCAAAGGGTGGTATTTGAATTCAAGACTCACCTTTCCCCTCATTCACTGGTCAAGAATCCTGTCTTCAATTCAAAAGTGCAATCTCATGTGAAGGGGCTTCTGGTTTCATTTTCCTGAGATAATTATTTAGTGACATGAGTAATGTGAGTTTTTATTGATATTTTTGCTATTGTTTGCTGTTGTCTAGAGTTAATCACCATTGGGTTCCATTCTACAAGAATATTATTTCCATTTGCATGAAAGAATTTTTTTTCTTGGCCATCATTAACAACTGCATGGGGTAAGTAGCATACAAAGAAAATACAGTAATCCCTCCTCCATCGCGGGGGTTGCGTTCCAGAGCCACCCGCGAAATAAGAAAATCCGCGAAGTAGAAACCATATGTTTATATGGTTATTTTTATATTGTCATGCTTGGGTCACAGATTTGCGCAGAAACACAGGAGGTTGTAGAGAGACAGGAATGTTATTCAAACACTGCAAACAAACATTTGTCTCTTTTTCAAAAGTTTAAACTGTGCTCCATGACAAGACAGAGATGACAGTTCTGTCTCACAATTAAAAGAATGCAAACATATCTTCCTTTTCAAAGGAGTGCGCGTCAGGAGAGAGAGAGAGAGAGAGAGAGAGAGAGAGAACAAAGCAAGCAGTCAAAAATCAATAGGGCTGTTTGGCTTTTAAGTATGCGAAGCACCGCCGGTACAAAGCTATTGAAGGCGGCAGCTCACACCCCCTCCGTCAGGAGCAGGGAGAGAGAGAGAGCCAGAGAAAAACAAAGTCAAAAATCAATACGTGCCCTTTGAGCTTTTAAGTATGCGAAGCACGGTGCAGCATGTCGCTTCAGGAAGCAGCTACACACAGAAGGTAGCAACGTGAAGATAATCTTTCAGCATTTTTAGACGAGCGTCCCTATCGTCTAGGTGTGCGAACAGCACCCCTGCTCACACCCCCCTACGTCAGCGCGAGAGATAGAGAGAAAGTAAGTTGGGTAGCTTCTCAGCCATCTGCCAATAGGGTCCCTTGTATGAAATCAACTGGGCAAACCAACTGAGGAAGCATGTACCAGAAATTAAAAGACCCATTTTCCTCAGAAATCCGCGAACCAGCAAAAAATCTGCGATATATATTTAAATATGCTTACATATAAAATCCGCGATAGAGTGAAGCCGCGAAAGGCGAAGCGCGATATAGCGAGGGATCACTGTATCATTTTTGGGTGGAGTATTCCTTTAAGCCTCATATCTATAAACTCCTTGAGATACACTCAAACACCATATAGATTACCTGTAATCACTCCACCAAGTTTGTAACCACTTTTTCCTAGGGGTACAGATTAGAAATGTTTCCGTAATTCCTTTCACGTTCACTTGTTCATTTAAATAGATGTCATAATCTTCACATCTTCTTGTCCACTGTGTACATGTGCTTTAGATGCTACATGGAAGATGACACAACTTAAAGAACTGCTTCAGCTTCTAAACTAATATATTTAATTTTTGCAGACAGAAAGGACTAGAGTTGAGATTTCTTTCTTTTGATTTGCTTCATTCTATCCATTTTCTGAATGTACTTAATCCAAATGTATAGTTGCAGCAAAATCAGGTGTAAGGCAAGAATTGTCCAAAGAATATGTTCCACTCCATCACAGGGTACAGCAGTGCACATCCCCACATTCACTTATACAAGGCACATTTAAAAGCAAGAATTCACTTAACATGCAGCACTTACAGTAAGAGTTAGAAGAAAATAAATGAGAAACGCACATAGTGACAGCGAGTAAGCATGTAAATATCAGGCAGAGAATAACTGAGCTGCTCTAACAACTGGGCCATATTGTTCATTTTGACATTGAAAAATCTGTGGAAGTCAGCATACACTTTTAATGCTTAAATGTAGTGTGCAATAATGTAGATAGTACACTGTGTGATGCAACATGATGTAAAGAAATGCTGTTTTATGTAACATTAACTACATGGCACTCTGTATTCATATATAAGAGATGATAAAGAGAAGGAGTCTGAAATAAGGCAGGCGTCAGTACAGTCAAATACATAAGGAGTAAATATAAGGGACAAAACTGCACCCTGACATTCATTTTATTTGTGATTTATACAGAAAAAAATCTGTAACTGAGTACGCGATTAGCAACATATTGAATTTGAATTAATGCAATGGAAGAAAAAATGAAGAAAAGATAAAATGTAATAAAAGCAAAGTTTATTGTACGTTGTGAGCCACACCTTATTAAGTAGGTCTGGCACACGATCAGATGCCGCCAGGTACTTTAGCCGACAATTTCTTTTTTTTTTCTAAAATCATAATGATCTGGCTAGACACTACCTGTAGTACAGAAAAAAAATGATGGAGAGACGGATTAATGTGCATTTTTCTAGTCCACCCCATCTTAATTAAAGATGATTCACTCAACAAGCTCAATTTCTAAATACCCAAAAGAAATTCTGACCTCTTGAGCTTTTTCACTTGTGTACCAGCTGTTCAATAAGTTTGAAGCCTCAAAAGTTTGTACAAGACAGGCCCAATCCCCCACTGCCCTCCCTTGTTACAATTAACTTTGCCAAGAGTACAGAAAGGAAATGATCAAGCAAAGAAAGGCACATTGCTGTGTAAATAGCTGTCTTATTTATTATTAACAGATTGTAGTACTCCCTTTCTGAAATTTGCCATGGTGATGAATTATACAGGGTATATTTAAAGGATAGTACATCTACTGCACAAAAGGTCCACTCCTTCTCGTTTAAAAGTAACAAATTCAAGCTTTTTGCTGTAAGGTCAACAACTCGCTATCTCTAAGATACAGACCTTGCATGCTACTTAAAATGGGATTAAATAAAACGCTCAAATAGCAATGTGTTTGCTGCTTTGGCGTATGGTGCTTATTGTGGACACGAGACACCCCTAAACTTCAGAATGCCTCGTTACCTGCAAAATTTCACTGTGATACTCCCACTTGGACAAAGCTGGTACCATTTATCAGTCAGGATAATGTACTTTGATTTTTCCAGTGCTTTTAACACCATTCTGCCACATTGATTGTGAAAAAGCTCAAGGCTTTAAATTTTGATGCCTCAAAAATATCCTGTATCATGGACTACCTACCCAACGGACAGTAGTTTGTGAGGCTGAGGGACTATGTATCAGAAATGGTGGTGTGTAATACTGGAGCACCTCAGGGAACTGTCCTGCCTCCCTTCCTGTTCACCCTCTACATAATAAACTTCCAGTATAATAGCAGTGCTTACCTTCTACAGACATTTTCAGATGACTCGTCCATCATAGGCTGCATTAACTACAGAGACGAGTCAGACAGAGTACAGGAAAGTTGTTGAGGACCTCATCTTGTAGTGCAGGGACTACAACTTGCAACTCAACATCAGCAAGACAAAAAAGATGGCGGTGAACTTTTGGCATGCCAAGAAGACTCTGAGACCTGTCATCATTCAGGAAGAGGACTTGGAAATGATGCAAGTACTTGGGGGAATCACATAAACTACAGACTGGACTAGCCTGACAACACAGTGGGGCTGTACAAGAAAGGACAGAGCAAACTGCACTTTCTAAGGAGACTCAGGTCTCTTGATGTGTGCAGCAAGCTGCTAGAAATGTTCTACCAGTCCACAGTAGCCAGTGTGGTGTTCTGCTCTGCAGTCTCCTAGGGAAGCAACCCGAGCACGAAAGAAACACAATGCCTGAACAAACTTATCAGCAAAGCCTATGCCATCACAGGACAAACCCTGGGCACACTGGAAGCTGTTGTGGAAAAGAGGATGGTGGTAAAACTGGATGCCATCATGAAAAACTTCTCCATTCCCTCCACGGTGCCGCATGCTCATTCCACCACGGTGTGCTAAGAAGCACCTCTGGGGGTCTTTTCTGTCCACTGCTATCAAGCAATTCAATGCTTCCACCCAATGTACTCCTTAAGTTTATTTATTTATATTTATTTATTGAGTGACTGATTTATTGGCTCTATAATTTGTCCTGTGAGTCTGTATTCTTATTTTTTTATGTTTCTGCAGCTGTATGCATCTGAATTTCCCTGGGAGATTAAGAGAAAAGCCAAGCAAAATGACACCTTTTATTGGCTAACTAGAAAGATTACAATATGCAAGCTTTCGAGGCAACTCAGGCCCCTTCTTCAGGCAAGATGTAATCATCAAATGATTACATCTTGCCTGAAGAAGGGGCCTGAGTTGCCTCGAAAGCTTGCATATTGTAATCTTTCTAGTTAGCCAATAAAAGGTGTCATTTTGCTTGGCTTTTCTCTACATTCATAATGGCTAACACGGTACAACACCCTAGTACCTGGGGGATTAACAAAGTTTATCTAAATTAATCTAATCTAAATTTAAAACAAAATAGTTATAATAATTGTCACTGATCACAATATCTCCAGTACTAGTAATATTGTATGTATAGTTCGTAGCACCACGTATGAAACATGACAGCAAAGGCACTGCACTCATGATCATGCAATGCCAAATTCAAATCCTTCTGTGACTTTATTTCTGTCACTCTGAGGATTTACTGCTAGTCTTAGATCTGTTTTAGCTGAACGAAAGCTTTCATGTTGTGTTATTGATATCACTTTTGAAAATGGGTCACCTAGGTGCAGGTATAAGTTAGTTACTGCTATGTGTTGAGACCTTGACAAACACTTTGAGTGGAGTTAATAAGACATACAAAGCAGCAGTAACACTTTAGAGTAGGGGCCATGTGTAATGCTTCTTTTAGTTACTTCCTGCTATAGTATGTAAGAAGGCTTTAACAAAGGCTCACAATAAGTGATAAGGGAAGCACCATAAAATCCCTAAAGTGTTGCCATGTTAGTGTGCAATCTGAAAGACACTAAATGAGTTACACATTAGCATAAGAGCAAGGCAAAATTAAAAGGTCACCGGAGAGTGTGTGATCCACAAACAAAAGGGACCTGGCACACTTTTTTTTTTACAGGATAAAATTCTCATTAACTCTTCTGTAACAAAATGAAATGCAAATTTTAAAATAAGCAGATTCTTTCACAATTTTGCTATAATATTATCCAAAAGAAATGTAAGGCCATGTACAGTGCATTAGCTGGTGGCACAGCTCACATTTCAAAATAACACTTTTAAAGACTAAATTGGTTGCATGTCTTTGGCTGAAATGTGCTCAGCGTCTAATTATGTCAGGCCCAGCTGTTGCTCTACACGCAACCTGGTTGAAGGGAAAAGTAAAACTCACTTCACATTCTAAGTTTAAAAAAATATCACTATTGTTGCTTTTTGGTACCAAATGCTCCACATTTAAGTTTTTAGTAAGTGTCACTGTGATTTAATAAAATACAGAGCTGATACAGCAGACTGGATATATTCATTTGAAATGCACTTTTTATAGCGTGTCTCCAAAAGTGTTTGATAAGAAAAAAATGTTTGCTCAATTATCCGTAATGAAATTAAAATCTGAGTAGTAAGGTATGTAGTTACTCAGTCACAAAATACTATATCTACGCACATCTGTGTCACTGGTGGGTGACAATGCCAAGTAATCTGACACTCTCAGGTGATTTAGGATGTAATAGGCAGTGTTTCTTTATTACAATATGTGCTATCCCAAATAAAAAAATAAAACAGTTTTACATAAAATCCATATACTATAAACACTGCTAAAATACCTCATTGTATGCTTTAGTAGGCCTAGTATGAGTCAACTTGATATCTTAAAGGGTGTTCCTGAGCTTTCATCACAATTTGATTACGGACAACTACAGGAAGGAAGGAAACAAACATGTTGACTGAGTTACAGGCCACCTACTGAATACATTCGTGCACTCTATGCTTAACATAATCAGTTATGTTCAGCGGGCGTCACTTTTGAGCTCAAGATGACTAACACCATCATGCTTTACACAAAACCTATAAACCAAAAAGGAGAAAGTGCCATTTTTAATTAGAGCATCTTGGAGCTTCTCAATAATGCCCAAACAAATCTGAGTTCTACCTGCTTTCTAGAGACTGGCCTTAATATTTCATTGCCACCTCATTCAAAGAAGTGTAAATATACGTAATAGAATTCTGATCAGAACTGATTTTGAATAACACAAATTTTCCTATCCCCTTTATCAGGTATTGTGGCTATCAACCCCACCGAAGCCTTAGTTTATAGCCCTGAAGGGAATTCTGTTAAACTAAAGACCCAACCAATTTTTGAAGTGTTTATCCATGTCAGAGTGATGGGGAGCTGCTGCCTGTCCCAGCAACACTGAGTGCAAGGAGAGAACCAACAATAGACACGGTGTCAGTCCATCACAGAGCACACTCATTCATACTTGGCCAATTAAAATCACTAAATTAATATATGGGCACCTCTAGAAGTATGATAAAGGCAGTGTAAACACCCTTAGTCACTCTTAAATGATGAAGTATAAAAATAAATGTTTGCTGGTTATGGAGTGCATCTCATTAGATATGATAATATCTTGATTACATCTTGCCTGAAGAAGGGGCCTGAGTTGCCTCGAAAGCTTGCATATTGTAATCTTTCTAGTTAGCCAATAAAAGGTGTCATTTTGCTTGGCTTTTCTCTACATTCCTCTCAACCATAAATACTTTAAATGTAAAAAAGCACATTACCATTAGACATATTAATAATAACAATAATAATAATAATAATAATAGATTTTATTAATATTGTGCGTTGCACATGCTCAAATACTTACACAAAAAGCAGTATGATTTATAGGTTATACCACTTTTTAAATGGTCACCTTAATCCATCCACTTTCTAAACTCACCATTACTGCCTTATAGGAGTTATGTAGGTATTTAGGATCATTTTCATGTTGTTTTACTTTATTTTTTGAATATTTTTTTGTTTGTTTTTAGTATTTATATAGTTATTGTAGCAATGTCATCACACCACAATGTTTTATTACTATTGTATGTCGTTAGATTTAATGAGCACTGCCATTTTGCATGTCTAGGCACTAGGATGCTGTAGGGTTGCCACCATGTGACCCTTAACATTGTGACGGCCATACATAAGGTTGTCTTCAGTTCAAGTTTAAGACAGAATAGAGTCAAATTGAAAGGACTGGTATGGAATGGTCCATACATCACTTTCATGTAAATCTCACTTTAGTGATACCACAGGAAATCACTCAATGGAAGATTTTACAATACAATACAACTGATTACATTATACAATAATGTAGAATCAAGTACATTAACTTGTACAATATTCATTATGTACACACATAAATGTAGAGTAAAATTAACAAGAAATTGAACAACTTAAATAATATTTCATAATATTTAATTTGAAACTAAGCACATTGGGTCAAAAAAAGTAAACAAGCTGCTTAGATTTCATTTAATAACCTTATTTTGATCGACATTTAAAGACGTATTGTGTGTGTGTTTGTGTGTGTTCATTTCTTTCTCTTCATCATTCAGCATGTGCTCTGGTAAGGCAAACACACTGTTAGCGATCCTCACATATACATTTCTTTGAATGTGTGCGTGTTTGTGAAAGTGCGTCTCTGTTTGTGCGTACATGCATATTTAAATAAATTATGCATCTTAAAAACTACTCGTTGTAAATCAATAGGCCTGGTCCCATGACTTAAATAGGCAGACTGCAAAGATTTCAATAAACTCTAGCTACAGACCTCCAGAGCTCCACTCCATTGAGGTGATTGGCTCTTTATATTATAAGTCATTGATAACAACTACTTACACTATAGTTCGGATTAAGGTTGAAGGGGGTTATCTGATTCAAGTCAAGTAAACCAAGTGACAAAAACATGCAATCCAATTGGCTGTCCAGCAGAGCAACTAAATCGCGGAGCTGCGGAGGTCTGCAGCAGGACCCATCTCAAAAATTCTGATTAAATCAAAGAATTTCTATGACACTTATCATTAGGCATAGGTAAAACTGCTTTTGAAGGATATAGGGTGTGAGGGATGGCTGGCCAAATATTCCGGTCCACACCTCCAGGCCGCCAGATGGAGCTCTCCCAGCAGCATGGAAGGAAGGTCCCCATATTCCAGCAAGGCATTATGGACATTGCAGTTGTTATAAACAACCCTGCTGGATACCATGGGGACCACCAGGAGCCGCTGTAGGGAGGCTTACAGAAGGCTACGTGCCCTATAACCTGGAAGTGCATCATGATCACATGATCGGAAGGAACGACGTGCTTCCGGGTTGAAGAAAAGGACTTTTAATTTGACCGGGAAGTGATAAGGACTTATGGATTGTTGGGATGGAACCACTTCCGGGTCAGGGACTATAAAGGACTCTGGGAAACCCCAGACGAGTGAGCTGAGCTGGGTGGAAGGGTGGCAACGCGTCTGGGAGAGGAGGATTGGTTATTGTATTGGTTATTGATTATTGAAGTATTGTATGTGTAGTGTGGAGTGGAGGGTGCTTTGTGCACAGTATTATTATAAAATAAATAAGTATTGGAATTTTACCCAGTGTTTGGAGTGGTATCTGAGGGTTCAAGGGAGCACTAGCGCCCCCTACTGCGACAAGGGATAAGTACTGGACCAAACTGGATTAAAAAATAGGTCTGCAGCCTGTAATAAGGAAAAGAGGATGCAACTTGTTTAAAGAAGACAGGTCAATTTTTTCAGTAGCTATCATTGTACATACCGCATGTCTAGGAGTTCAAAGCAGAAATCCTAGAAATCACTTGCTCTAAAATGCTTTGCTGAGATTTGATCACCCAGAAGCTATACACAAAGTAAAAAAAATGTATGATTTTCCAACAAAAATTGTAATTTTAGGACGTAAAAAATCAATTTTGATTTTCCACATACACACCCTCACATACAGATATTATGCTAAAATCTACTTTTCTTAACATTTTAAACATCGTAATAATCAGAATCTGAGCTTAACTCAAATAGCAAATTTTTTACTCCATCACCAAACTTCTTTTTACATGGAAATAAAAAGAACTTGCTAAGGAAATTAATCACAATTTTTGACATTTGTTACATTTGTCTTTATCCTTGGTTAGGTTTTTTGCTTTTGCGCTGTGGTTTATTAATTCACCATGTTCCTGACTTTTGCTACCACTGATGATCCTCTTGTTTCCATGGTAAAGGCTCAGTTATGTAGTTCCGCCTCTTATAATACAAATCCTGTCCACCTGGACTGATAAAAAATCCTTTACATATATAACTTCAGGGAACTACAATCTATCCCAACAATATTGGGCAATTGATAGGAATCAATGTTTGCAGCAGTAGGTACGCCACTCCAAGTCAAACCAACTCAGTATTTCGATGTGTGCACAGAAATATTCTGCAAGTACTTAGCAAAAAAACAGAAAGCTGTAGTGAACAGCTTGGGTCCAGTTGCCCTTTTTTTCCCTTAAGCCAGTTATTATGTGACTGCTGTATAATGTATTCTGCTTAGCAACAGATTGAGAAGGGCGGAGCTAGCTGTAATTACTGGATTTGCTTTTAACCCTCAAAAATAAGGTTTATGTCCCCTTAATACTTTTATATTGTGTCTACTATGGCAAAATCAGCAAGACTGTGTCAAATCTCTTTTTACATGAGTCATATCGAAAGAGAGATAGAAACAGGATCCAGTGTGTTAGCAGTATGAACCTAAAATTTTAAATCATAACATGCTTACACTGTTGCCTGCGCTGAAAGTCAGCTTTATCTCACCTGGCAGACTATCAGTGTGGCCCTACCCATTACTAAACCCAAACTGCTGACAAACAAGTACAGACGTTCTGATAGATAGCCCAGAGCCTCCAGGTGGAAAGGGCTTTTACATCCTGTTGGCTGATCCACTAATCCTCAGCCAGCTTTCACTTATTAATTTAACATCGGTGTGTTGAGATGCAGTTTCAGGGAACGTGTGCCAACTTCCATCTGCAGGCCCTGCGATTACAGCGCGAGATCTCCTTGAAGTCTTGGCCTACTTCTGTTTCTGGCAGGCTGCCTTTCCACAAAATAAAAACAAGGCTTCTCAAATTGCCTTAAGAAACCGGTGACCAAGGGATTGTGGTAGTTGGCTTACCTCAACAATTTTTTTTAATATTTTTATCACAGAATCTTCAGTATACTCCCTGAAAACCTGCAATGTGCAGAATCTGTGAGATAGATGTACTAAACTGTCTCATCGACACTGTTTTTTGACTTAAAGGCAAATCAGACAACTGTTGTTTTATATAGTACCTTTTTATGTCAAGCATCATCCCAATGCATTCACAAGCACAGGGGCATTCTTTATTTTTAACCTAACATTCTTAAACCCTCTTAGTCTAAATCAGGACTGCGAAAGGCCACAGCCTATTCCAATTGCTTCAGGCACAAGGCAGGAACTAACCTTGAACAGGAAGCCAGTCCATTACAGAGCCTACACAAACACACAGATCTATAGAGAGCCAATGCAGAATCGCTCATCAACTGAAGACACAAAAATGCATCCTCAGTGAAAATCTCACATGAATTTTTGCTTATTTTCATTTTTCTTCCATTTTTTGTGCCTTTCCTTAGGTGTTTTCTGAAGATATGTGCATATAATTAGGAGTATTTAATCAAAGGATTTTAAATTTGATATTAGTTTGTATACAGATGGTGTTGTTAAAATCTTGTGAATTATTTTACCGTCTTTTCTATAATGTCATTTTGTTTATCTTGGGCACTGCCATTTTGTGGGGTAATTTATGAACTTTGTCAAACTCAGTGAAATGCATTGATGTCAACGGCGAAGGAGAAACCAAACTCATTTTGAGTGGATTATAATGGTGCTGTGGCCTTTTAAGCGTCCCTTAGAGCAAGTGAAACATCTGATAACTATGCTGGACCAATTAAGTGTGACACAAGCTGTGAGACAGCAGTGCTAATCCCTGCACCACTGTTCCCCTGAAACAAGACCAACAGAATTAAACATTGTAACAGTAAAATTCTTGCAGACAGGAAGCATGAATTTACTAGGGCTTGCCCTCCACAGATTCAATAACAGGTGCTCCTTCTCCCAAACCAAAAAGTAGTTTATTGTTTCTCTTTCCATGATGCTTTTGCTCATTCACTGCCACTGCTACCAAATAAGCGCAACACAAAAGCACATGGCCTGTTCACTCATTACAGTAGCAACATATGCACAGTACTCTAGGCAAAATGGAGTAAGCTCACGTATTCCACACAAGTATGGAATGGTCTGCCTGCTACTATAAGAGATGCCCCTTCGGTCACAGCTTTTAAATCCCGGCTGAAGACTCACTACTTCAGTTTAGCATATCCTGACTAGAGCTGCTGATTAGCTGTACATACTGCATCTCTGTTGTTAGTCATTAGCACTTAAACATAAGTAACATGACAGTTATAATTGTATACTAACCCTCACTTACTCTGTTTTTCTTCTCGGTACTCAAATGTGGCACTTGGTGCCATGGCCCACCTGCCAAGTTGTTTTGCCTGCCTAAGGAAAAGTCATCCCAGATGGAGGATCGCAGGAATCGTGGGAGAGAGGGGTCCTTTCATCGGATTGGCTGGCCCAGCACTGTCTCAGCTGTGGAATGGCCAAATGGGGGAGGCAGCTTGAAGGATGAGGTCTCCAGGACTCTATACAAATACAAATCTTATTATGGGATATATCATCTACTGTTAAATTCTACTCTGTACTTCTAAAATTTATATATTTTTTTTTTTATTTCTTACTATATTGAGAAATTGTTCTGTGTACTGTACTGTATTGTATTGTATTGACCCCCTTCTTTTGACACCCACTGCACGCCCAATCTACCTGGAAAGGAGTCTCTCTTTGAACTGCCTTTCCCAAGGTTTCTTCCATTTTTCCCTACTAGGTTTTTTTTTTGGGAGTTTTTCCTTGTCTTCTTAGAGAGTCAAGGCTGGGGGGCTGTCAAGAGGCAGGGCCTGTTAAAGCACATTGCGGCACTTCCTGTGTGATTTTGGGCTATACAAAAATAAACTGTATTGTATTGTATTGTACATACAAAAAGATGTTACCTTTAAGACACAAATCCATCGACACATTTCCAGTTTACTTCTGCACACATATTTTGCTAATTTTTAGCCTACAACTAAGATCAGTGTTACAGTAATCCCTCACTTATCGCGGGAGATAGGTTCCAAGGCCGACCGCGATAACTGAATTTCGGCGAAGTAGGGACACTAAATTTATTTAATTATTTAACGTGTATTTGGACGTTTTTAAACCCTCCCTGTATTGTTTACAACCCACCCTTTACTCTATTAATAACAGGGACAACTGCTAAGCAATATGAAATCGGTAGATAAGTTTACACTTACTGTATAGCGAAGTACACGTAGCAGCTTGTAGGAGGTCATGACGTCGTCGACCTTGTTGCAAAGATTCCTAAAGCAGATTCCATCCAGACTACTGCCTTATCATGTCCACTTGCAACTCGTTTTGCACCCTGGTTAAAGGACACTGCGGCCGTAGATCTTATATGCTTTTCCTCCTTTTTAAATAAAAAGAATCAATGTCCTGCAGCGGTGTAGCTGTTCCCTTCCTTCAACATATCCAAAACTTTTACCTTTTCTGCAATCATTTGCATCTTCTGTTGGTGCTTGGACACGGCCCCTGAAGCATTAGCACGTTAATGATGAATGAGTGAGATGAGACTTCCTGGTTAATGCAACACTCCGTCGCTGAGCCAATCAGCAGCACACAGGAACTTAACTGCATGCTCTGATTGGGTAGCTTCTCAGCCATCCGCCAATAGCATCTCTTGTATGAAATCAACTGGGCAAACCAACTGAGGAAGCAAGTAAAAAGACCCGTTGTCCGCAGAAACCCGCGAAGCAGCGAAAAATCCGCGTTATGAATTTAGATATGCTTACATATAAAATCCGCGAAGTCGTGAATCCGTGAAAAGTGAACCGCGAAGTAGCGAGGGATTACTGTATATACTTGGTGGGCTTTTACCAACTGAAATGTTGCACTGGCCTCACAAAGCACCATGGGGCACTTTGAGAAACATTTTTCTATGCCGTCCACATTTCCAGAAAAATATTCAGCAAACAAAGTCACTGGTGTACACAGAATATTCACTACAAAAACCCTTTGGTAAATGACGCAGATCAACACTAGTCATAACGAACACTTCCTATTGATCCGAATTTGCAGAGATAAACAAAGAGATTAGTAAGTGTGTATTTTGTGAGAGTTTTCTGGTTAGCTATTCAAGTGCCACCTGTTCTGACTACAATTTAGAATTCTGTCTTTGGTTTTGACAATTGTGTTACTGACTTCCTTGCTTGTCCCTTGTGTCATATCTTATCTCCTGGTCTTTTTCCAAAGCTATTGCTGTCTTTCTTGTTGATGGCAGTACAGATGTGGATGAATGTGTAAGTTCCACAGGGACTGTAGAATTCAAACTCAGTACTCTGGACTTATGAGGTGTCCTTGCACCAGCCTCAATTCAATTATTTACACGGTGTTTTCTACAACTGGAGCACAGACAGGTTGGGTGTCTTGCTCATGGTCACACGGCGTACTGGCAGAGCTGATAAAATGGCAGACCACACAGTCAGTGAATAAGGGACCAGGAGATGAAAACACAAAAACTATTGGTGACACTGAAAATTACAAAACATGATAAATGATAAATTAAATGAATACATTTTAAATCAAAAGACACAAAGTAAACATATTTATTTAGAATTATCAATATTCAAACCCTCTATAAAAAGTATTAAATGCTTAAAAAAAGAATTGACCTTAGAAAAAAAAATAAGAGTCTAACAAACTGTAACACAGGGTTTAAAGTCCCACTACACCACACTGCCTGCCAAAACAAAAGGCAATAAACGGAACTATAGAAAATGCTCTGAGGCATATCAGCCAATGACGATCTCTGGAATTTTTTACTAATTGTTTACTGTAGGAAGTGTTATATAAAAATAAAAAAACTGAGATTGGTTTATAGTTTCTTCCCCTTACCCTTTGTTTTGTATGTCTTGTATCATTAGCAGAAATTAGGCACTGTAGTTTGCACTTTGTGTTTATTTAGTGCACTAGTACACCTGTTGGCCTTGAGCCTTAACAACTTTCATGTCTAATTATTGACCCACAATGAAGAATTCAAAAAGCTTGCTTTTGTCAGTGTGATATCTCCATCCTGGATAGCAGTGGATGAATACACCCACCTGCAAAAAATACTACTGGGCAAATTATCAGTAGAAGATAAACATTAATATTAAACACTCAATTTTAAGCAGAAAAAATTTAAAATGATCACTTATATAGCTGTGCAGGTAAAGATCTGCTCATCTGGTTGTCTTTCTTAACCAACAGCTAAAATCTGCATTTTAATTTGAGCTCTGATATCAATTTAATTTAATTTGAGCTCTGATATCAGGTTTACATAACCTTTGTTAGATTAGATTAGATTAGATATACTTTAGTAATAATTCAAATACATACCGCAGCAAAACAAAAACCATAAAAACATAAAATACACTGTCACACAAGTGTGCTTGGGAGACGGCTGATTTTGTCAAATGGTGTTATTGCTCAGTCGGACCAAGGGTTGGTACTGTCATCGGCTCCTTTCTCCTTTTGTCCCTCTGCAGACCAGCCGAAGAACATGCTTTCCAATGACGTAACCACCAGTCCATCCATTGATAACGTCACTTCAGGCACCCACCAGTGATGTCCTATCCATTCCAGAACCCACCTACCAAAGACGTCATTTCCTGTTCCGGCTTCCCTGATCCATCTCCTTCCTGTTCCAGCCATATTTAAGAATCTAGACACACTCTGCCAGCTCTATTATGAACTCAGATCTGTAAAGATGCGTTTCATTTGCTTTTTGATGTTTTTAGTTTATAGGGTGGCCATCCCCAAACCTTTTTGCACTTTCTGGCAGATTCCTTTTACAACACTGATAGCAACTCAAAGTACAATATAAGACATTAGAATAAAAACATATAATACAAATATTATGATAGAAAATAACTACTTAATTGAAGTTTGTATTATTTTCCTATGGCTTCTGGCTAGAGTGAACAAAGGGATGTCAGGAAGAAGCATTGAAGTGCCCAATGGTTGCAGGCAGAAAAAAATTCCCTAGAGGCGCTTCTTATTATACTTTTGAGGAATTAGCCTGGGGCTAAATACACCCCAGCCTCCTACAGGGAATGGGCACAATTGTTCATGATGGCATCCAATTTTGCCACAATCCTCTTTTCCACAAGAGCTTCCAGAGTGTCTAGAGTCAGCCCTGTGATGGAGCTGGTTTTACTGATAGGTTTGTTCAGACATTTTGCATTACATGAACTCAAGTTGCTTCCCTAGGAAACCAGCGTGCAGACCGACACATTGGATACAACAGACTAGTAAAACATTGCCAGCAGCATGCTGCACACAACAAAAGACACAAGTCTACTCAGTAAGTACTACTCTGACCCTTGTTGTACAGCGCCATTGTGATGTCAGACAAGTCCAGTTCACAGTTCATATGAGCCCCACTTGTAGCTCTGCACTACCTCCACTTCCTTCCCTGAATTGTGTCTGCTTGATGTTGATCTTCAGGTGGTTTTCCCTACACCACAAGGCAAAGTCCTCCACCATCTCTATGTACTCTGACTCATCTCCATTATCAGTGCAACCAATGATGGAGGAGCTGTCTGAGACCTATTGTAGATGGTATTATTTTGATATTTTTTATGCATATACTAGTCATTAAGCCCGTTACAATAACGGGCGCTAGAACAGTAGTGCATAAACATTACTAGGAACGGTCTATATTAAATGGCAAGGGACCTTGACCTCATTAATTTTGTTGGTCGTATTTTTCTTTGTCTTTCAGCCTTTCTTTTGCTGATGTTTACTTGCTGAGCTGACCGCTCTTCATTGGCTGCCGCCGTGTATTGTGTGTCTTTAATTTTCTATGACAGTAATACTGTCTTGTACGTCCGTAATATACCTTTAATTTTCTCTGGCGGTAATACAGGCGTGCGCGTCGATAATATGCCTTTAATCTCCTCTGACAGTAATACTGGCTTGTATGTGGCTGTAATATGCGTCACTGTATTGTGTACCTTTAATTTCCTCTCGCAGTAATACTGGTTTGTATTTCCGTAAAACGCCTCTAACTTTCTCTGACAGTAATATCGCGCATCGCACCGTGCCCCGCGCACGCGCACTTCACCAGAAGAAACACACACACAGACACCTGGTCGCACACAGGGATTTTATTAAAGAGGATACTTGTTAATCCCTGCAGGGAAATTGTCTTTTTGCATGACATTTGGAAGTCAGAGTGCAGGGCCAGCCATTGTACAGCACCCTGAAGCAATTTTCAGGTTTAAGGACCTTGATCAAGGACCCAGTGGAGTAGGATTCATTCTGGCAGTAGCAAGGTTTAAACCAGCAACTTTCCATTATTCTTGATTCGCATTATACTAGAAGTCTGTTGTATAGTGGGTAAACATGATGGTAGACAGAATGGTTCATTTATTTATAATATTCCTATTGTGATGACTGTCATAATCTAAAGCTTAGGCCTGCTTTTTAGGGTATTGAATGTTTTTTACCATGTTCTTTTGTTCTTGTATTTATTATTATCATTTTTTACACCCATCAGCACTCCAAACAGAGACTAAACACCTTTCTTCCTGTGTCAATGGCATGAATTTCACTAGTTGCAAAACACCATGTGTTCCTCAAATTTTTTTTTCAAAGCTACACGTCATTTCGTTCATCGCTGATTTTGATCAGTGCTTTGAACCCTTTGACTACTAATATTTCTTTTCCTTTCAGAACTTAGACACCTGAATGTTAGTTTTCTTTTGTATCAACCTTTGCCTGTTTTAATCAATCCTGTTTCTGTATGCTACTGTTAAAATACCTTTCTTCTTTCCTGGTCACATCATCTGTGCCACTTTGTAAGATTATCTTTTTTTGGAGCAAACATTTATTCTTTTTCTTGTATGGACACCACTAAATTGTGCTTCTAATTTAAAAAATAAAATCATAAAACAGAAAATAAATACCTAAAAACAAAACTTTGGATTTTAAACAACAGCAGTACAGTTAGGACTTTGGTTTAATGCAGAGTTAGTAAAACTCCATGAAGTGAAACAAATGATCTCTACATACTGTACATTTTCTTTTTATGATCATAAGGACAATTAAGCATTCGCCCAGAAATGGCCATAAATCTCTGACACTTACAAACTAAACAGAGCTCATCTGTACCACTTTTTGTTAGTTTTTGACCATCAAGGGGTACCTACTGGACTTTTTAAAGATGAACTTAGATTACTGAACATTTGGATTTTCTGATACTACTAGTAACTGAAGAGTATCAAAGGCTTTCAGGTAGAGGATTGGTGTTCTAATACTTACATATTACTTTCCAGAATTGTTTTCGAAAATTCAGAGTTTGAAAAGCTAGCCAGAAGTCAGCTATTTTTGAAAATCAGACATAAGATGGAACACCATGGCATGCTATTACATAAAACAAAGCTGAAGTCATATTACCACTCCCTGTTTGTGCCCTCCTTTTTTATCAGACAGAAGTTACTAGTCACTGCGCCTGGCATATGGCTGTCACCTAGCAACAAAATCAACAATTTGGCTTCAGTATTCTAGTTCAGCAGTGTCTGAGTACTACTGTACTATTAATATTATTCCAACAAATTATCTGTCAGTACTTGCTAACAGTTGATTTTCTATGCATATTACTCCAGCCTTGCTATAATATGTGTGGTGTTTTTAAGCTTCCCAGTTGCCTATGTGGGTTTTTCATCAGGTACTCTAGCATTCCTCCCAAATCCCAGAGATGTAAAAGTTAACACTAATTGAACTGGCCCTGTGTCAGTGTGTGAGTGTGTGCCAGAGTGTGCCCTGTAATGTACTGGTGTCCTTTACAGCCTACATTTCCATCGACTGCCTAATCTCACCTAGATAGGCCTGCAATTCTCGTGACTCTAAAGCGAATAATAGGATGTTAAGATGGGTGATTTTTCTTGGTGGATAAAGATCATGATTCAAACCCTCATCCCAATCATTCTAAGTTGTTTCCAAGTTATTTCTTTTTCTGAGGGGGGTTTCCTCGGGGCACCTTGTCATGGTGTAAAGACTTGCAAGTTATGATAACTGGTGATTCCAAACTGATGAGTGACTGTAGGTTTGACAGTGCCCCTCTCAGGAATTTTTCATACATTGTGCCTGAAAGTGTTGGAATAGGCTTAGGACGCCTACAACCCTATGAATAAGTGTTTTCAGGAAGTGAATAGATAGTTCTTCACGGTGGTATAGCAGTGCTTCTGCTGCTTCACTACTCCAAAGATCTGAGCTCAATTTCTAGCCTAGTCAGAATGGATGAATAGTAACTTTCTCAAATTTAATAAAGAGAAAACTGAAATCTTAGTGATTGGCAATAATGGATACAATGAGGCTATTAGAAATAAACTTGATGCATTAGGATTAAAAGTCAAAACGGAGGTAAAAAGCTTAGGGGTAACCATTGACTGTAATCTGAGTTTTAAATCGCATATTAATCAGATCACTAGGACAGCATTTTTTCACTTAAGAAACATAGCAAAAGTTAGACCTCTTATATCTTTGAAAGATGCAGAGAAATTAGTTCACGCGTTTGTTTTCAGTCCGCTAGATTAATGTAACGCACTCTTCTCAGGACTACCTAAAAAAGACATAAATCGTTTGCAATTAGTGCAGAATGCAGCTGCTAGAATCCTTACCAGGAAAAGAAAATCCAAACACATTTCTCCAGTTTTGATGTCACTACACTGGTTACCTGTGTCTTTCAGAATTGACTTTAAAATTCTGTTTATGGTTTATAAAGCCTTAAATAATCTCGTTCCATCTTATATATCGGAATGTCTGACGTCTTATATTCCAAATCGCAACCTCATATCCTCAACTGAGTGTCTCCTTAGAATTCCAAGAGCAATACTTAAAAGAAGTGGTGAGGCGGCCTTCTGCTGTTATGCACCTAAAATCTGGAATAGCCTGCCAGTAGGAATTCGCCAGGCTAATACAGTGTTGCACTTTAAAAAACTGCTGAAAACACATTATTTTAACATGGCCTTCTCATAACTTCACTGTAATTTAATCCTGATACTCTGTATATCCAATTCATTATAATAACTATTCATTCAGAATCTGTACTAACCCCTACTCTCTCTTCTGTTTCCTTTTCCGGTGTCCTTTTGGTGGTGGCTTGTGCCACCACCATCTACCCAAAGCACCATGATGTTCCAACAATGATGGATGGATTAAAAGCTAGAAGTCTGTATGACCATCACCATCAAGTGACTCCGTGAGAACCCTAACTACAAAAAGGACTATTTCATTTATGTTAGGTAGAATGCCCAGGGGGGACTGGGCGGTCTCGTGGCCTGGAACCCCTACAGATTTTAGTTTTTTCTCCAGCTGTCTGGAGTTTTTTTTTGTTTTTTCTGTCCACCCTGGCCATCGGACCTTACTCCTTTCTATGTTAACTAATGTTGTCTTATTTTAATTTTGTATTTTGTCTTTTATTTTTCTTTTCTTCATTATGTAAAGCACTTTGAGCTACTTTTTGTATGAAAATGTGCTATATAAATAAATGTTGTTGTTGTTGTAGTCACTGTAAGTAGTCTGCATAAAGCACCCTTTGTCTATGTAGATTTTCTTTCTGTGTAAAGTGGCTTCATCCCACATCCCAAAGGTTCACATGGTAGGTTTAGTGGTCACTTTAATTTATGTGAGAATGTGCCTTGCAATGGTCTGGATTCACAGGCAAAGTTCACATCGGCCTTGATATTGCTGGAATAGGCTTTGACTCCCCACAATACTGTAACTGACAAATTAACATTTCAGAAATTTGGCAGAAATGGTTAAATGTTCACTGCAATGGGAGTGGTAGATACAAGGGAACCCATTACAGTGCAATATGGTTGAAAATAGCAAGCTGGTAATGTTCAGAAAACTCTAGGCAAATGGAAATTGCTAAGCAAGAGTTTAATAATCTGTTATGATGACAGATCATTAATTATTGGTCTTCTGATGCCATTTACAGGAATGACGACAAAAATAGAAAACCTTGGAAGTCATCCTTGTGACCCTTACACAAAATGTAAGCAGGTGGCAGACTTTGCTTTCATCTGAGTTGAAGTTTGTTAAGCTGTTTGTTTTCAATAGGATTTGCGTGGAGTTTTATTGTGCCATGACAAAGATTCTCATTATACAAGCAGTTAGACTGCTGCTCCCATATCCTGGGGGAAAAGTTGTGCTGGTAATATTTTGTTCATACCTGGTATGTTTGACTCTATGTGTTGCTACAAGCTACTTATAAAGGTGCATCTGTACTTAACTATCAACCTAACAGTCAGCCTACAGTGACGGTGACATTAAAACCATAATCTTACCAGAGCAGCCCAGTAAACCATAAACATATACATTTTATTTAGGTCCCTGAAATAAATTAACTAACTTGACATGACACTATCTAAAGAGAATGTAATATTACCATCTTTTAATCTGCTTAAAGAGTTTTTTTTATATGTGAAGCTGATCACAGAGGAGTTTTTAGCAAGCCAGACACAAACTTAAAGAGCATCATCAAGTACCTGGATGACAGTGAACAATGTAGGATGATATCTGGAAGATTTTAATGCAGGGTTTAATGTAATCCCATTTAGGAGATGCTTACATTTTCATTTTGAATTACTCGTAAATCAGTCTTTAGCAATGCATTCAAACCCTTGTGTTACAGTCATGATGCCATGTTGATTGTTTTTGCAGCAGCTGCGTCTCCCATGCTTCTCTGGTTGGAGGATGGTTATTATTATTATAATTGTTATTATTATTAGAAGTAGTAGTTTTATTAAAGTGATTATTGTTATTCCTTTATGAAAAATTGATCCAACAAATAAGCATTTCAGGCAAAGAATGTATATTGAACTTGTTGTTGCACCAAAAAAACACGAATATTCCCTATAAAATGAAAACAGAAAAAAATCCTACAATGTCTTTCAACAAGGATTCGAAACCTCCACACAGTCGCATATCGAAGACCAGGTTCCTCAAATACATCTGAGCTTTCAATGCCTCATTTAATACAAGTGTTACTGTGGTCTCTGCTACTGACTCTTTTGATACCAGTAACCCATGTCTGACCTCAAGAAGTAAGTGCTATATATGGTGGACTACCAAATGGGGCCAAACTGAATTATTATCATTTATGTAGTAGCCAATGATTTTTCCACCTCAATGGGTTTATGACAAGTAGGTATACATGGTTTGTAGGTAATATCTTCAAACTTCACCAGTGATTTCAAAAGAGTAGACCCCTATATAGTCTGAGACATTGTTATGAATAAGAGCCTTCAGTTAGATTTTCAGATAATGAGCAGTAGCCAGACCACAATTTTAAACATTCTTCCTCTATTTGTGCCAAAACAGAGTCTAAGTCAACTCACAATTGTACGTCCCATACAGTATTCTCATTTTAGACTATCCTGAATGTACCCTGGTCAAGATCCCAAATCTGCAGGATGTCTTCAGACAGCTGCTTTGCTTGGTTAAATGCCTTGAGGAATGCCTCCACCGCAGACTTTATTGGATTAATAACTTAGTTAATTTTGGGCAGGGAACAGCATATCTAGTCTGATTGGAATTAGATGTAGTACAACAAGATTTACTTATTTGTAGTTTATTGATGCTAATCAAAACAATAAAATGTTCATAGGTTTTTTGCTTATCATTTGTATAGGAAGTTTCACAGTCAACAAGTGTTATGCAGCCATCCAATGAGGGCAAGTTCTTGCAACCAGTTACTTTTATTTGACAGATTATAAATCACTTTTACTGTTTTGTTACAATTTCTTTTTACTTTAGCCTCCCAAACAATAGAACATGTGGGTCTGTTTGCTTTGCCAGCATTATGAGCCTAGGGAGATCAAAGAAAGCCACGCTTCCACTGTGCTCTGTGCCAACTTCTTTGCCTCGTTCCACAATTCACTCCTACTTAAGTAAAGAGATGGGTACTGTAAGCTGTCATGAATACACATAACATAGGGGAAAGCAGAAGACACAGCCTCTTTGTAAAGCAAAATCTTTTGAATTTGACTTGTGATAAGTAAAATCCCTTGGCAAAACCAACATTAATAAAATAAAGGCTGGAATGCTTTGTTATTCACTGATCACTTAATAATCCACCAGTGGCAGAATCTTTAAAATAATTTAAATAAAAGTTAATAAAAATATAATTGGCATGGTGGCATAAACTGCTTCCTCAAAGATCCAGAGACTTCGGTAATGCCATACGAGTATAGTAGAGGCTTCTGTAAAGACCATATGCCTATTTTTATAAAAGTGGGCATCAGTTAAATTATATAAAGATAAAAGTGAGATGTTTCAACATTTCTCCTAGTCTAACCTTAAATAACCTGACTCATTCAACCTATCTTCTGAACCCAGTATATGTGGTGTATTCATTCACACCAGGCTGAAACCCACGTAGAAAGAAATTGCAATAGTTTAAGAAAAAAACTGTAATCTGCACACAGAGAGTGGCCATAAATCAAACCTCAACCCCTGAATTTATGATGCAGCTGTGCCACATTGCAACCCATTACTGGAGCTGTTATAGGGAATTAGAAATTAAAATCCATCACACACCTTGAAGGGCCAATATTAAACCACATGCAAATCTAAATATGATTTACAAAGAAACTGGAAAGTTGGAAGGGTCAAGGGACATTTATTACGATAAGTACTTCAATGAGGACATGTGAGCCAGCTAAGAGCTGCTTGAAAGAAGAAATTTCACATAATGGTTAGAAAAGCAGTCAAAACAAATTCTTGGAAGCAGTTACCTAAGAGGCTAGTTGAAGCAGCTCGTAGACATTACAGCTGAGAACACTGATGAATATGAATCGAAACATTGTTTTAATGTAAGTCATGTTTCGTCAGACTTTTTCATTAAATATATATTTTAATTCTCATTATTTTTATCATTGTTAATCAATCTCAATGTAGCATTACATTTCATCTCTGTGTGTTTTCCTCCAGGTACTCATCCCATATCGCTAAAGAGGTGCTTGTTAGATTAATCTGGGATTCAAAACTGGCCCTGTGTTAGAATGGATGAGTGAACCTTTCAGTAGACTAGCACACTGTCAACAGCTCCTTCCTGAATAATGTATAATGCTACCAGGATAGACTCCATCCACTACACCACTAATAA